>NC_085860.1:38336518-38366518 GCF_034702125.1 Engraulis encrasicolus | reverse complement strand
GATTGGGGTTGGCCAACGTGTGGGTGGGTGCTCATGTCTGTGGCAGTGCATCAGCTGCTTGTTTGTGGTTTAGATTTGCCGTTCATATTCAAACTCTCTCTCTCTCTCCTTCTCTCTCTCTCCCCCTCCTCAACCATTTGTTTCCTTCTGACAGATTCGTTCTATGACACCTTCCATACGATAGCTGACATGATGTACTTCTGTCAGATCCTGGCTGTTCTGGAGGTGGTTAACCCAGCCCTGGGCATAGTCAAGACGGGAGTTATTCCTCCCCTTATTCAGGTTGGTATCTCTCTCAAGACATCTTGGCCGCGTCTGAATACTATAGTAGGTACTCCTTACTGCTTCCTTACCAGTAGCTACCAATTGGCGTCCTGACCAGTAACGTCTATGTAGAAAGCAAGCCAGTCGTAAGCATAACTGGGATGTACTACTACAGCACTATACATGGTATGCTTTAAACCAGATCCGTCACACTAATGCCCTATGAACGGAACGTACAGTTGTCGACCACCCCGTGGACTTCTGTCGAAGATAGCAAAGTAGTAGCGAAGTGACCATCGTTAGCCTGCTGCAAATGTGACTGGATATAGAAGTCATCCAGGTACCGTGCGCCTCCTGTTTGCAAGCCTACTAAGGTATTCGTACGCACTACATAGTCTATTCCTTATGTTTTGCCTACTACATAGGAAGGCTGTAGGGACTTTCGGTTGCAGCCCTACTGCCAAACAAGAAATCAGAATGTAAAAACCCTGCCAGTTTTTATCAAACACAGGTGACTTCACTGAGTAAACGGGTACCTGTTTTGAGTATCCATTACAATCAGCTAGTTCAGAGCTGGTTGGATGGATTTTATGTACTTTTTGAACCCGGGATTGACAGATTGTCACGTCAAATCTCACCCGTTCTATTCCACACGTTCGCTACACTGGCTCCAAACAACCACGGGTTATGAAGCACTTTGGAAACCTAATGATCTATTGCAAAGTGAAGGAGAGTTGCCTGGCCAGTACTTAAACTCTGGCCTTCTGGGGTACTAAACTGGGGCTTTGACCTCTACACCAAAGAGCTAGGCTTGTTGGCGATAGGGCACACACAACCCTAGTGATAGTCACTCCGTCACATGATGCTTCAACTACCATGATCTGGATGAAGGAAACCTTCAGACACGCATGATACTTGAAATAACTCTGTGTGTACTTAATGTGTGATGATGTGGAATTTCTGCGTTTGTGTGGAAGGTGTTTGGGAGGAACTTTGTACTCTTCATCATCCTGGGGGCTCTGGAGGACATGCACAACAAGCCTGTGGTCTTCTTCATCTTCTACACCTGGAGCTGCATCGAGATCTTCAGGTGAGCCACCTTTACTTTACACTTAGCTGACGCTTTTATCCAAAGCGCCTTACAGATATTGCAGGGTATTGGTTACAGTTCCTGGAGCAGTGTGGTGATGGATGCCTTGCCCAAGGACACCTCAGCCATGGATGAAGGTGTAGGGTGAGCTATGAGTAGGATTGGAGCATCCAACATTCTGATCTAAAGACCAGCTCTGGAACCATTACACAATACTGAATGATGGCACAAAAGCAAGAAATCCTGTCGTACACGTGCACCTCTGCATCAAGTTAACGTGCCTGGAATTTTGCACCCTGGCCCTTTTTTATTTTTGGAATTGTCTGATAAAAGGCCTTTCTTGTCCTGTTATTTATTTCCCTCTATGTTGTCAGTAGTGTGCGTACTGTACAGTCTACTGTATAGCTGCACTAGAGCAGCTGCTTATGATGTAATTCTGCATGACAATAAAAGCTATTCTATGTGGCCATTCTATTATTAGTCTTTGAATGAGTCTAAGTATGTGTGCATCTCCTTCTATGTCTTCACTGTGATGTGATCGGGGCGGTGACTGCCCTACTTGGCGAGGATTATTTTGTGTTTCCTTTGTGTTATTTTGTGTTTCTAAGAGCCAATTCAGATTGCTATTGTCCACAGTGAGTAGGAAACAAGTTGGTCCACTTCAGAGAGACTGGGCTAAGGATGACTGGAGCACACAGGATATGTTTTCTATTATTTTATTGTGGTGTGTGCATGCATACAAGTAATGTAGTGTAAAATTTAGTGTAGTGTAATGTAATGTAATGTGTGCAGGTACCCCTTCTACATGCTGGCCTGCATAGATATCAAGTGGACATTGCTCACCTGGCTCAGATACACCATCTGGATGCCTCTCTATCCTATGGGTGTCATTGCAGAGGGTGAGTTTGGTATATTTCCCTCTCTCTCTCTCTCTCTCTCTCTCTCTCTCTCTCTCTCTCTCTCTCTCTCTCTCTCTCTCTCTCTCTCACTCTCACACACATTTCACCAACACAGTATTGTCACCAAAATGTGACCATGTCTTGGTCTGTTACTTATGGCTCATGTGTCCCACTGTGATGCACCTGCAAATTGAGTGATGATTCATAGAGTCCCAATTGTAATGCAATGTAATGTTTGTCCCTTTTGTGGGATTTGTTGCAAGGGTGAAATTTTAAATGGGTACATATTTTCCTCAAAGCAATACTGTAATTCTGCTTGGCTTTAACAACTGATATGTTGTCTTTGCACAATGCTCTATCTTATTAACAGATTGAATGTTTCAAAAATGAAAGCATTTTGATTTTGTTCACAAAATGTCAAGTGTCCCAACATTTTTGGAATCCGCTTTGTAGTATTTCCACTCCATGCCACTAATTATCGCCCCATCAGAAAACAAACCCGGCACTTCACTTAACATTTAGCACGTATTTTGGGAAGTTCACTAAGAAAACCTTTTTAGCCTAACTCTACTACACGTATTTCCCTGGCAGCGGTGGCGGTGATCCAGTCCATGCCTGTGTTTGACGAGACCGGCCTGCTGAGCATCCCCCTGCCCAAAGCCCTGGGCCTCAGCCTCAGCTTCTCCTATGTGCTGCACCTCTACCTGGTGCTCATGTTCTTAGGTGGGTACCAGAGGCTACTACAGCAACCGACACATGATGCAATATGTGATATATACTGCTCTTTGGTAATACTAGTAAATATTTGTTTATTATTTAGTAAATATTTATGAAAAGATCAAGTTTGGCAATAGGCAGCACAGCTTCATGATCAGCATAGTTGCAGTACCTACTCTGGCCACCATACAGCACAGTGCACCTTTAGAGTATTTCTCAATTGGTTTTGTACATTTCTCGAATCTCTCTCGCAATTTGCAAAACATAATATTCATTCTCAAAACAGCTTTAACAAATGGCAAAACACCGTGGATGACCTGCAAAACCGCATCTCTTACTCGAAACCCATAGTTTATCTTTCAAAACCAAGTTTTTGTGTCAATGAACACGTCAGTGCCAGCAGAATGGTTAGTCGTTGTATCATAGTGTATGGACAAGCTAGTCAAATCGATTTACCATGTTGTCAATTGATTAGTACACTCTTGAGTCTTGAGGATCTTTTCTGAAGCTAAATGTTATTTAGATTGGATGGGAAATGTTGTAAATTCGACTTTTTATTACATTGATCAAAAAAAGATTGTACCAGATATACATTTAGAGTATGACCTATTTGACAGGTTTTCTCATTGCAAAATAGAAAAAATAACCAACTCTGGTTGATGTGTCAAAGTGCGCCCTCTACCACCCGTTTTTACTTGTCTTGCAGGCCTATCTGAAAAAAAATATAGAACTGTAAAGCAAAATAAATTTGAAACAATACACTGATACTGTATAAAGTGTTGTATAAAGTGTTGTGAAATTCTAGGGAAATATTGTGATTTTGTGTGGAGCGTAATTATAAAGGGCACATGAGGCATAGAGTAATGTAATGCAGTATAGTGCCTATTGTTGTATTGCATGCCTGTTTTGTCTTTCCATTCAACTGCTTTTAATTAGAGAGAGTCAATATTTACCAGCGAGCAATTTACCAATTCAGATCACATTTATAGACACAAATCCAATGGAAACTAGACTGCCTGTGCAGTCGCCTTCGACTGCTTAAGGTATATCCCCGAAACGCGACGCTTCCAGTCCCCCATCATTCCTACCACTCCCGTCCACCATTTCGTAAACGTATATGATGCATACAGACGTGACATGACGTGCATAGGCTTAAAACCAAACGACTATTGTGAAAATGAAGCAAAAAGTGGGGCAAATGGTAATACTGTTTTAATGGTTCAGTGGATATACCACATTAGGTACAGTGTAATAACCAGTGTAACAATATTTAATACAATGTAATTTTTTCTACTTACATCATGTGTTTGTGCGTAAGTGGTATTACATGGTATTGCATATTGTTACACTGGTATTACACTATATTACATGGTATTGCATACTGTTACACTCGTTATTACACTGTACCTGATATTGCATATTGTTACACTGGTATTACACTAGTATTACATGGTATTAAATATTGTTACATTGGTTATTACACTGTACCTAATATGGTAGATTCACTGAAATGGTGAACCATTAAAATAAGGTGTTACCGGGCAAATCAATCCACCCAGTCAGAAGTTATGGGCCAAATGAAAATTCCGCCATTTTGAAAGTGTTGTCTTCCAAACTCGAATCAGTTCATGAACCTACCCTAGAGCATTCACACACAAAATCTGGGACAAATCCATCCACCCGGTCAGTAGTTATGGGCCAAACAATAATTCGGCCATCTTGAATTTAGCCATCTTGAAAGTGTTGACCTCCAAACTCGAATCAGTTCATGAACCTACCCTAGAGCATTCACACACCAAATCTGGGACAAATCCATCCACCCGGTCAGAAGTTATGGACCAAACAAAAATTCAGCCATCTTGAATTCAGCCATCTTGAAAGTGTTGACCTCCCAACTCGAAGCATTTCATGAACCTACCCTAGAGCATTCACACACCAAATCTGGGACAAATCCATCCACCCGGTCAGAAGTTATGGACCAAACAAAAATTCGGCCATCTTGAATTCAGCCATCTTGAAAGTGTTGACCTCCCAACTCGAAGCAGTTCATGAACCTACCCTAGAGCATTCACACACCAAATCTGGGACAAATCCATCCACCCGGTCAGAAGTTATGGACCAAACAAAAATTCGGCCATCTTGAATTCAGCCATCTTGAAAGTGTTGACCTCCAAACTCGAATCAGTTCATGAACCTGCCCTAGAGCATTCACCCCAAAAATCTGGGACAAATCCAAACATCCGTTCAAAAGTTATCGCGTTAACACGAAAGACCTTACGCGGCGGCGGACGCGGCGGACGCGGCGGACGCGGCGGCGGCGGACGCGGCGCACGCAAAACCATTACATCCCCGACGCTCCGCGTTTCGGGGATATAATTATACAGTGCTTAACACACTTGGTAAATCATTTTGCATGTCAAGACTTATACTATGACATAGGGCTTAAATGTTTTGGGGTTTGAGATAGTTTTGTGTATTCAGTGACAATGCTTTTTGAGTGATATGACAAAAGCAATTGATAATGTACGAAAAAGCTGAGAATTGTACACAACCATCTGCATGGTGATGAAAGCATTTGCTAAATGCTGAAAACTATGAGAAACGTATTTTACCATGTGCACAGATAACAGCAGGAAGTCACAATTGAACAAGAACTTTTGAGAATGATAATTCTGTTGTGAGAAATGTACAAAACCAATTGAGAAATACTGTAATATTTCCATCCCTGTTTGTCCCTGTGCTCAAGTTCTTAGGTAGGTACCAAAGACTTTTCACTAAGTCGGCGTGTCATCACTATTGCATTGCAAAGGTGCCGCCATATTGAAATAAGGGAAATATTTACAGTAACTCTTTTGAGAGGAAGATGTTTAATTTAGCTTGATGTCATTTAGCAAACTGCTACAAATTTCCTGTGATCATCTGTACCATTGCACCCTCCCACCACATGAAGTATAAAATCTGAAAAGCCAACAGGGCGGTAGTTCATAGTTTTCGTTTACATTAAAGCCAATGGGGGACATGAACGGCACATATGTACAGTGATTTAAAAACATTTTTTGTGTTTATTGATTTTTCAACTGCCAGTTTTCTGGTAGGCCTACAGCTCGACACAGCGTGACTGAGCCGCCACTTTTTCCTGTACGATTGAACTATGTCGTATCTATTCGAAAAGCAAAAATTGGAGGCCGAGTCGCGCTGTGTGGAGCTGTAGGCCTACCAGAAAATCGGCAGTGGAAAAGGGGCATTAATGAATTACAGTACTTGACATGTGATACTGTATGTTGCACACTCTATAAGTGTGTACATGTTGTATTCATACACTGTGGTTAACAACATCTTGATTGGTGAGACTGCTGGTGACGCGCATGGGCACTTGCAGAAGTTGTGCACTTCACTGGGCTCTTGTGGGCTGTCTGAGTGGTGGTGCAGATGAGACCTAGAGGGGAAGTAGACTGGACATTGCTATGGCAACCACTATAACTAGGCTGTGTCCTAGATTGCACTGTGATGCTTGCGTGTCAACAATTGAAGCGTTTTCCCCCAGACATGAGGGAGGGTATTTTAGCTGTTATCCAAAGGAGTTTAGCTGTGTTATCCAAAGGAGTTTAGTTGTGTTAACCAAAGGAGTTAAGCTGTGTTCACCACCACAGAGTTGAGCTTTAGCCAATTGGACCAATGCACAGTAGCAGGACATAGTAATTTACATACAGTACGTCATTGTAAAACTCAATTAAATTTTGCGTCCGAGGACACATTTTCTCACTGGCCGATTACACGACAAGGCAGACAGTGTCTCACAAAGTCCTTTGTTGTTGTGATTGGTGACCATGCATGAAAAATTCATGATGCTTTTTTAAAATGTCATTTTATTTCATTTCTAGGCCTCTTCATCAACTTCCGCCACTTGTACAAGCAGAGGAGGCGACGCTTCCGCACGAAGAAGAGGAAAGCCTACTGAGAGATCCGACGAGACCAGAGCTAGAGGGAATCTGTCTGCTGAACCTCTCACATCAATCCATCCATGATTCCATCCATTCCTTGCGTCTCCTCTCCTCCTTTCCTCCCTCCCATGTTCCGTCCATTCCTCCACACTCACACATGCACCTTTTTTTCTCTCTTTAAGGGACCAGTACTCTGACAGTACCTCTCCCCAACCCAAACCAACTGAAGTGCATTAGGACTGGTTTCATTCACCTTACGTTACGGTTCCCTGCCTCTTACACACAACCACCCCTTATATGAAAAGGAAGGACAGTGAGATACTATCATCGCCTTCTTCAATAGGCATCAGCCTACACCATGATGTGCTTGGCCAAGCCTGGCACTGAGAATGTACCTATACCTGACCTAGCCTGACATCAGCCAATGAGGAGTGAGTGAGTGAGGGAGTAGAGGTGGTTTGAGGAGGTTGTTGAAGATAGATTGGAGCGCAGTGTGTTATGTGGTGTGCAGGCATTGCATTGTATTTTAAATCGGTTCCTTCCCCTATTCCATCAAAACCAACACCTCTCCACTCCAACCCCACCATAGAGAAGGGGGAGGAGGAGGTGGTGGTTGGGGAGAGGAGAGCCGTTTCTTTCTACAGCGGTTATGGCATTGCATGAACGTTTTATCCCCCTCTTCCACCAATACTAACACACCTCCCCTCTCCAAACCCATCCTTGGAATAGGAGGAGGTGGTTGAAGAGAGGAGCTGTGTCTTCCAACAGCAGTTATTACCCTGGATTGTAAACAGTTTCTTCTGCTCTGCAAACCATTATCAACACTCCTCCCCTCTCCAACCCCACGCTTCACAAGGAGGCGGTAGCTGAAGAGAGGAGCCCACTGGCACAGGGTTCATTCCATTATCCTAACTCCCGTCCTCCCTTGTGCTTGTGGCCTCGTGATGACGTTGCAAGACTTAATTAATGACATGAGTTTAATTCAATATCTCACAAAAGCACAACTCCAAGGTCATTTTCTCATTTGCAAGTGGGATGTTTAATAGTGAAAAGTCCTCCAGAAGTTTTTGAAGCTAGGTTGACAGCAGGGGAAGAAGCCACAAGCACAGTTAGGAAAATGGAAAGGTCCCCTGATTTACAGTAGGCATTGCACTGCATTGCCAGTTAATGCATAACAAACAATTCCTCCAATTCTGCCGCCACCATCACTACCACCCTCCTCCTACTCCCTGACACCAAAGAATTGAATTGGAGAGAAAGATATGTCAAAGTCCGTCCATCCAATGCAAAGGCTTGTCCTCAACTTTGACCTCTTAAGGGGGTGTTGTCCCCTCCTTCTTGTCTTTTTGTGGTGTTTGCACAAGAAGTGTGCTACCGCCATCTACAGCACTAAGGGATCTCCATTTATTCTCAACCTCAAGATGCTGAAGGTCTCCTAACTGAAGGTCTTCTGAAGGGGCATTCACTCAACATCACATGGATACCGGAAAAGAACGAGCGCGAACTATCTTTCTTGCCTATACGATTCTTTGCCAACACCCTGCATTTGGAAGAGGAGCGCTGGGACCTCAGGGAAAGCGGAGCGGGAGGAGTTGCAGAACCCCACTCAGAAGCGCTGATTTTGTTTTTGTTTTTGTTTATGACGTGAAACAGATGTTTGTTGTGTCTAGATCTTGCTGAAGAGCACCTGTTGTTATTAATAATAATAATAATAATAATAGTTTGGTTTGAAATAAATATTTAAAAACAGACAAGTTACTTGCCTCCTATTGCTTTTTTTAACATGCACAAATATACACATACAGTGGTTACAAATGGAGCAAATTCATGTCTTTATTTATTTAGACCTTTTCCATTTTTAAGTTTTCCTTTTTATTAAAAAAAAATGCAGCTATGTACAAATCTCAGGCAATCCTTAGCACAGATGAACAGACTGAGCTGGAAAGCTGGAGTGTCATAAAAAAAGTGTTTGTTTTTAAAAGTGGACTTCTAAAGTACTGTCTCCCTCCCTCCCTCCCTCACTCCACAGATTGATGTTGCACTGATGTCATCACCTTCCACACCATAAGCTTTAATTCATCAGAGGTCACAGAAGTCCACTGTGCTAGGCGTCCTTAGAGCACTGGGTGTATGTCGTCTTCTAGCTTGAAATGACAGGCTGGTTGAATGGATTGGTGTTGGGTTTAGAGTAGGTTATACGTTCCTCTGGCCATGGAAAATTTGAAGTTTTTCAAAAATCTTTCCATCGTTCTCCATGTTATCCAGCAAGTCAGTCAGAAGATACCCAGAGTGGACGTCGGGGTGCTGTGGCGCAGCACCGTACCATGGAGGGCCAGCTTGCTCACGGGGATTCAGGTTCAAGTCCGGCCTGGGTCATTTCCCAATACCATCCCCCACTTACCTCCTGTCACTAGCAATAAAGAAAAAAAAGGTCTCCACTAACTCATTGCTCCAACTGTCCCCTCAGCTGGAAAAAAAACTGTACATACCATCCTCTCCTCACCATCCTAAACCCACTCCCATCCCCTCCTCACCATCCTAAACCCACTCCCATCCTCTCCTCACCATCCTAAACCCACTCCCATCTCCTCCTTACCATCCTAAACCCACTCCCCTCCTGCCAGGTCTCCGCTACATCCGGTCTCCCCCGCTGGAGAAGTCTGTGTGCAGGGGGGTGATGTTGTGGTCGAAGGCGGCCTGCGGGGCATGGGCGTTGCTGGCGAGCCGCAGCTGCTGCGCGGCGTGGGAGAGCTGGAATGCGGCGTCTGGGTGGGCGGAGTCAGGCAGCATGGTGCACTCCCTCTCCAGCAGCTCGGCCACGCCCTTCAGCAGCTCCCAGAAGCCAAAGGCCAGCGCCGCCTTACGCAGACGGTTCAGCTCCTGAGTGGAGACAAACACACGTACACACACACACACGCACGCACACAAAATATTAGGATACATACATACACGCATGCAAATGTGCCGCCTTACGCAGACGTTTCAGCTCCTGAGTGGACATACACGCATTCATGCACGCACGCAGGGAAGCCGACAAGAAGGGACAAAGGGATCAGTTGTCCCGGGCCCAGGGAAAGAGGGGGCCTAGGATTTAGTCCACATTACATTGTATGTATTGGTTGGGGGACCCTTTCAAATGACTTTGTCGTGGGCCTGGTAAAAGCTGTCAGCGGCCCTGCATGCATGAATGGGCACAAAATATTAGCATACATAAATAAAAACGCAAAATAATAGCATACATAGTAATACAAATAATAATATCATACTTAATAATAATAATGTAATAATAAATAACATGATAAATATTTAAACAAATATTATGTATACACAAATTACATGCACATAAATGCAGTAGAAGAGGGGAAGAGTCTGGCACCTTGTAGAAAGTCTGCGTTTTCTCTGGCAGTTTCCGGGCATTTCTCAGGATCTTCTGCACGTCCGTCTGCACACAGGTGAAAAGTCATCAGCTCAGGGAGCACAATCGTGAAAAATTTTTTTTGCCTATAATCTAGTATCTAATATCTAGTTTTACATATTTCCCCTTGGAAATGACATAATTCGGTTCAATAGCAGGTAAGAGAACAGTGCACTGGCACGCTTCTGTGTTGCTATTTTTAGGATTCTTGCACACCTCCTTTTGCCAGGTGCGTAGGAGTGGATCCACTGGGTCACCAACGTATAGAGACAAAGAAGCTCCCGCACACTGTTCAATTGCTTGAGGAAGGTCACAGACCGAAACGTCGCAAGTAAAAACTCTGCAAATGTGAACAGTGTGCGGGAGCCTCTTTGTCTCTATACGCTTCTGTGTTGGCCAGAAAACACCATGACTTTGTGAGGCGAGAGATGCTGCATGATGTATGGAGGAGCACAGTTTAAGCCTACAGCTGTGATTCCCAACCAGGGGTACGGATACCACTAGGGGTACAATGAAACACTGCCAGGGGTACGTAAACAATAACAAATGTACGGTGCATAGTCACATTGGAATTGGGGAAGACTCATGGTATGACAAAAAGGTGCTGGGGGTATGCAAGTAAAAACAACGCTGGGAAACACTGGCCTACAGTACACACACACTAGCCAGTGGTGAATTTCTCGAATGCATAGTTGTTAGCCAGTTAGCAACTTGGGGAGTTGCCAATGGGAAATTGCATTGCTAACGTCAAAGAAGCTAACATAGTTAGCAACTATGGTTTCGAGAAATGCACCCCTGGCTTCTAGCGGCACTCTGCTCTGCATGGTCTAGCAGGGGCCCCGGGAACCACAGTACAAGCTGTACAGTACCTGCAGGCCACTGGCCTTGATCCAGACGGTGACATTCTGGGCATAGCTGCGCTTGCTCGCAGGCTGCAGGGGGAAGGGGCTCTTGCTGTCATCCTCTCCATACGGGTTCTCTGCTGCATCTGGAGGTGGGGTGGAGTAGAGTGGAGTGGAGTAGAGTAGAGTAGAGTAGAGTAGAGTAGAGTAGAGTAGAGTAGAGTAGAGTGGAGAATAGTAGAGTAGAGTGGAGTGGAGAAGAGAAGAGTAGAGTAGTGGAGTGGAGAAGAGTAGAGTAGAGTGGAGTGGAGTGGATTGGAGCAGAGTACAGCGGAGCAGAGTATAGCAGAGTGGAGTGGAGTAGAGCGGAGTAGAGTACAGTAGAGTAGAGTAGAGAAGTCGAGTAGAGTGGAGTGGAGTGTAGAGTAGAGCAGAGTATAGCAGAGTGGAGTGGAGTAGAGCGGAGTAGAGTACAGTAGAGTATAGCAGAGTGGAGTGGAGTAGAGCGGAGTAGAGTACAGTAGAGTATAGCAGAGTGGAGTGGAGTAGAGCGGAGTAGAGTACAGTAGAGTAGAGTAGAGAAGTCGAGTAGAGTGGAGTGGAGTGTAGAGTAGAGCAGAGTAGAGTGGAGTGGAGTGGAGTAGAGTAGAGTAGCTTTATTGATCTCCAGGGGGGATATTAAGGTATCAAGCACACAAATACACATAATGCCCACACAAGTCTTAACACAGGTCAAAGAAGAAAAAAAAGCAGTTGTGCAAAAATATATCCTGTGGGTTGAGGTAGACAAGAGATTAACATGACCAGGAAGCAATGAGTGTTGACAGGTAGGTCTATGACGTAGTATTGCGATGCAGATGTTAGAAGGTGGAGGAAGAGGAGGATTCATATGTTGTGTTTATATTTCTAAGTTTATACATTTAGTTTAACTGCATATTGGAGACTGGTCAACGCAATTTCAAACTTCTGCGTTAACCCTGTTACTGTACATAGATTTTTGACAATGAAGTACTCTTGACTTGACTTAACTTGATGAGAAGAATGAGAAGATAGAGGTGGAGGAAGAGAAGGAGGAGGATGAGAAGAAAGGAGGGAGAGCAGGTAGGGGAAGGTGGGGGAAGAGGAACAGGAGAATGAGAAGGGACAGAGGGGCCTTGGCTATGGCTTAAACAGCTGAGGCACATTAGTGTTACGTCAGGTACATGGGTTTGATTCTGGCCCGTGGCAGTTTCCTGACACCCCCAACCCCACCCCCCTCACTTCCTGTCACCATCTCGCACTGTCCTATCACATACAGGCATAACAAGCCCCCATTTTTTTTTTTTTAATTTAAAAAAGAAGGGACGGAGAAAGACAGGAAAGGCGGGGCAATAACGAGTGAGGCAGAGTGAGTTGGGGAGGTGAGATGATCTCTGCTTTGCGTGAGTGCGCTCATGCAAAAAATCTGTCCATATTAAGCAAATTTGTGCCATGGCTTGCACAAACTGCCGTGAGATATAGAGTAGTCACACATTCAATGCTTTGTTCAGCCAGAAGGGTGTGGCGAGTGACAGAGTAGGTAAGCATATCTGCCCTGTGTGTGTGTAGGTGTGTGTGTGTGTGCACTGTGTGTGCGTGTGTGGGTGGGAGGAGGTGGGCGGTATTTAAATATTTGACTGATTACACTGATAACCAGCCGTAGTGCAGTTGCACTCGCTAGTGCTAGTGGACTCTTTCACTCCATATTTCACTCCATGGCTGAGGAACCCTTGAGCAAGGCACCCCCACACTGCTCCAGAGTCTGAAAACAATTTCCTGTACTTATGTAAATAACTTAGCTGCTTTAGATAAAAGCATCAGCTAAGTGTAATGTAACAGAAGAGAGCAAGTAGTCAAAAGACCTTTACATACTGTAGTTTTTTGCCAATTTTAGCCATGCTTGTAAAGTTTGCACAAACCACAGTACTAGTTGCATTTCACATGACGTTTAACTGTGGAATCCACTAGAAGTTGTTTCACTGAAAAAATAAGGTTGAGCCATAGTTCATTAATTTAGTGTGAAACTTGGTTGTAAACTAAGAAAGAAACAAGGCAGAATATTTAAAGTCCACCTGAACAGGCTCTGAGTTATGTAAACAGTGAATAGAAATCTAATTGGAGATTTAATCTGGTATCACAAATAGGCTACACAAAACATTCATGTTAGAGGACCACTCTAATAGAAAACCATTCTTACATGTTATGTGCACCATTATTCAAAACCCATAAACCTGAATCATTAATTAAGTAAACAATAATTTGGGTTTATAATTGTATAGTTTTTAGTTAATTTACAAAATAAACATTTCTGATTGGATGTGACGTCACAAGACGAATTTCATGACTCCGGAAATATCGATTTTTACAAGAATTAAAACAAGATTTTTTTAATGCTTCAAAGCTGTTTGGGCAGATTTGGTATTAGAGCTATTTGTTTCACTCCATGTCTGTGGACGGTGTCCTATATTTTATACAGTGGTGTTGTGCTTGGAAGTTTGCTTGGTAGTGTGGAGACGTGGGGAAAGCTAATAAGCTAGCCTTGTAGTTGCAGAACTTGTGCTGTTAGACTTTCTATTTCATTGAAATTGAAAACATTTCTTTGCAAACTGTTCACCGTCTTGGATAATGAACACCATGCACTCTATAACACAAAGAGATAGTATATTTGAACTATAACATCACTATTGTATCCGCACTCAAATTTCACAGCTCCCACAGTGTGCACAGATCCAGTTAGCCAAGGCGCTGCTAATGACCCGGTGTGCGTTCCATTCCCCGCACTGTGCACTGTGTACTGAGATGCCCTCAGCTTAATGGCAAATAAGTGCAGATATTTTGGCTGACACAAGTGCGTGGATTGAGACGTGATTTTTCATCTTCTGACATCAATTCCGGCTCGTGTTTGTTTTTGGGGGGCGGGACTAAGAGTGTTGAAAAACGGTTAAAACAACATTTACAAACAGTCCTTACTACTGAACAAAACAACTTCTGTACATTAGAGTTCTGTTTCTGGACACATGAAAACACGTTTGAAACCATGTAAACTTATAGTTTTCTATTAGAGTGGTCTTTTAAATTTTAATAAGCATTAGTATATATTCATGCTTCTTAATTAGGCTATTTCATGAGATCAGTCTCATGGGGAGATATTGAGAAATATCGGAAGAAATAGGACGCATCACTGTCTGACATTTCAGCTTGACAGCACACCTTTTCAAGAACACTCATTTGCAGTCGCAACAATGGCATGGCCTTAATCGTCTAGTGATTGCCTGGTTGACTGACTAATTGGTTAATTGACTGATTACCTGAGGTGGGTCCAAGCTGAGCCATTTTACCCAGCCAGGGCAGCGGCTCGGGGCCCGGCTCAAACAGTGACATCATGAGGTTGGATTTCTTCTTGCTGTCGGCCTGGGAGTACAGCATGCCATACCACTCTGGTCTGGGGGAGGGGAGGGGAAGAGTAGGAATGGAAATCACGAATGAGGACCAGTTATAAATTCAAGCAATGGATTAAGACCGCCAACTCCTGTTGCCGATGCAGATTTTTTTTTAAAAACGAAACAACATTTCAGCCAAAAACTTGAAATCCGCCAGATAGCCGAAAAAATGCATTTGCACCTGCACAAGGACACACAAAGAGAGATCGTCATAGGGGACTGGACTGCATAAACAGATCCCACTCCTGCACACTTTATCTGCATGCTTCCCATGCTTCTACCTGGACTCTTTACCCTTCGACTCCTCTTCATTGGAATACACAGCTGCTTGTGTGTGTGTGTGTGTGTGTGTGTGTGTGTGTGTGTGTGTGTGCGTGCGTGCCTGCGTGGAGACACAGTTGGTTAGCCCCGGGCTACTGATAAAACTTACTCCTGGACACTTTGGTGGTAACCTTGTCTTCGCCACACAGCTAAGGCACATGTGACACTATGTACACTTTATTGTTTATGGCCACTTTGTCTTGGCTTCTATGTGCCACTCAGCTAAGGCCCATGTGAACACTGTGGACACTTTACACTTGATATTTTGGTGTGTGTGTGTGTGTGTGTGTGTGTGTGTGTGCGCGCGTACGTGTGTGTGTGTGTGTGTGTGTGTGTGTGTGTGTGTGTGTGCGTGTGCGCGTGCGTGCGTGCGTGCGTGTGTGTGTTGTGTGAGAGAGAGAGATGCCTTGGCAAAATGTATGTAACAGTGAGCTATATATGATTATTTTATGTGTAAATATGTGTGTATGTCTCGTGGGCAATGTCTTTATTTATGTATGTGTGTATGCTACTTGACACCTTAATTTCCCCCTGGGATCAATAAACGATACTCTACTCTCTACTCTACATCTCAAATGTGTCAGTCCATACATAAACAGGTGTTCCTGCTGATTGATGTGGTATGTCTGATTTCATGACATTTACTACACATGCACTTTTTCATGCTAAGGCAGTATTAGTACATCTGAAGATGGTGGTGGAAAGTCACTTACGGAGCTTTTTTTTATGCGTAAGTAAGCTTTATACATGAGGCCCCAGCACCTCAAAATTCTGGTGGCATTGGTACCCTCTTCAGATAATTCAGTTGAAGAAACACCAAGCACATTTGTGCAATATTGGTCAACCGAAATTATCATACGTGTAATGTAATACAGTAATATCTTAGACTTTGTGAGTGGTTGATACATCAGATGTGTTAGATCAGATCTGTGTGACACATCAGATGTGTGGTTCATATTTCCCCTCATATTCAAGAGAGTATTCATTTGCCTACGTGTGTGTGTGTGTGTGTGTGTGTGTGTGTGTGTGTGTGTGTGTGTGTGTGTGTGTGTGTGTGTGTGTGTGTGTGTGTGTGTGTGTCTCACCCCACTTGCACTAGTGCCACCATGCCCTCCACCTTCAGACTGCCGTGCAGCAGCACACAGAAGTTGGGGCTCTTTCCCGCCATCTGATTGGCCGAGCTCTCCTCGTCAATATCCTCTGTGTTTCCTGTGCCCACCTCGTCAACTTCTGAGGACAGACATGAACACACACACAAACACACACATACAGTAATGCTTATACACATGTCAGGAAAATTAGACAATTCTGTACACAATTACCAATAAAAGGACATGGACAGTGTCCTTTTAAGATTTTACACTTTGGCCAAAGGGAGAGGAAGAGCGGAGCGCTTTTCAGATAATGACCTCTGTCTCAGGGCTTTTTGCCTTTATTTGAGTCTGGACAGTGAAGATGGTGACAGGAAGTGAGTGGGGAGAGAGAGATGGGGAAGGGTCGGCAAAGGACCCGGGACGGAATCGAACCCGAGTCAACCGCGTACCAGTCGAGTGCCCTACCGTTAGTGCCACGGTAGGATCAATACTTCCCATTTCTAATATTTCCAGTCCGTCCGTCCAGTTTCAAGAAAGCATTTCTTCACTTCAGTATTTCAGTATCATTTTTCAGTTCGGTATTCGGAAAGGTCTTCCTTTTGAACTATTGAACTTCCTTCTGAACTATTGAACTTTCTACAGAATGGTACAAAAGACATTTCACTGATGGTAATAACAATTTCAAAAACAGAAATTATAATTATTCTTACAACATACCACACCAAAGTGTTTTTTTGTAACAGCATGGCAAAGCCAGGCATAACATAAATCTAAGTGTTTGTGTTCATATTACAACACACTATCACGTCCCTAGCTTGAGAATATACATACATGTATATGTATATATGAGACAGATGTGAGGTCTGTGTCAAATAGGTTATTGTAATACATCAGTGGTTCTAAACTTCTCTTTGAACAAACGCCCCCTTGACCTCATCATAAGCCTCCCAACACCCCCTGGACCTCATCATACGCCTGCCAACGCCCCCCTTAGGATTAAAAAATATAATAGACTAATGCCCCCCAATGGCAACTAAGCACCACCCCCTCTCAGCTGTATCTTTCCCAACGCCCCCCAAGGGCTCCCCTGGGGGGATGTAGGGCCCACGTTGGGAAACTCTATAATTGTTTTTGTGTACTCTACTTAACCCTGTGCTAATGTACTTAACCCTATCGCGCCGGATGCATCATATATGTCTCATCAAATTGAAAGCCCTCTCCACGCTGACAGAAAAAAAAATCGATCTGAAAAACATCCTGCGTGTCATTTCCAAACGTCCTGCAGTACACGGAAACCGCCACAAGAGAGCAGCGGTCGACAACAAGTTGACCACAGCTCGGCGAAAAACAGGAAAATGGGGTAGAAGCGGTTTCCCTGACCGACGCTGAGATTTCGTCAAATTGCATAAGGTTTGTGTACAAATTTCCGAAATATAACTCTACATCCTTTAATTTGAACACTTGCTTTGTGCAATTAAGCAAGGAAGAGTTTATATTTTTACACCGTGTTGCAGAGAGATCGTGCTAAAACTGATGAGACATATAAGCACCATCCGGCGGTGGCAGGAAGTCAGCCATCAATGCATTTGCTCCATAGGGAAACTTACAAAGCACACCACGACGATCGTTTAACAAAACACACAAGTTGTTTTACTTCAAGACAAAGATATTGCCTTAAGAAACAGGTTTTACTTGCAATTTTGAAAATGTAATGCAAAATGTTGAAATTATGATCTCGTAAAAAAATGCATTGAAGTGAATGGAGAAATGGTCCAATTGTAGTAATGGACCCATATATTCAAATTACACATCAAAAATGAATAATGATCTATATTACACTCATAAATAGGTTGTTGAGCATTCGATCAGCTATGTTTTTACATAGATTTTAAAAAATTACCCAACCAGGCTGTGGGAAATGTAAAATATGGTCCTGCTAAAACAAGGATAGGCTTAAAAAAAATGGCAGGATCTCACTAAATATTTAAAGATAATCCTCAAATTAAATTGTCTGACAACTTTTTTAAATTAAAAAAAAGTTGTAAATGCATTAAAAGTCATTTTTCAATGGTCATGAAATTGGAATTTTCATTCATTAAAAGCCTGATGCATCATATATGATGCATTAAATATCTCAGCGACCTTAACAAAATTTTGAATTTTTTTTTTTACATTTCTTATAAGGGACCAATATTGAAGCAAATTCCAAAAAATTAGAATTTTCTCTCATTGCTTTCATGGTTCAGGTTTCACAGGGTTAAACAAACAAAAACAAAAAAAATAACCCTACTTAGCATCTGCACTTGTTCTGTATATTTCTTGTGCACTTGGTATCTGCTAGTGATGTTGACTATGATTATGTCCTCGATTGTAAGTAACTTTGGGTAAAAAAAAGTGTCTGCCAAATGCAATGTAATGTAATGCTCACCTTTGTTGACAGCAATGGGCAGCACCAGGTGGCGTGAGATGACAGGGGGGCTGGCGATATCTGCAATCTCTATGAAGCCCACAATCTCCATATCTAGGGAACAGGGGAGATCAGACACATCCCAGATCAGACATCAACAACTAGCATTTATGAAATGAAAGGCGGCACTAACATTTTAATTAATTTAGCACACAAACATACAGCGTTGAGGCAATGTTTTCCTTAAATTCAAACATTTTTCTATGATGCTGCAAACTGCTTGATTGATAATTATGACCTGTAGGACAGCATTTCTATGTGTTCATCCAGATCTACCTCTTTCTATTTGTTTTCGTGCAACATGGGCTTGTCAAGGCCTTTAAACAAACAGGGAAATATTTGCAGGCAGCCTATGCCTTGGCATTTGCCCATGTTGACAAGTTTAATAATGGATATTAGGTGTGAATTTGTACTATAACAGTTGTCTTGCTATTTACAGACAGCGAGAGTGGTAGTTTTGTAACACCAATAGCTCTTTCAGCAGATGAGTGGTAATTTTAATTCTCTGTATTAATATGACACTATTAAATGTTGTTTGTTGGGCCCTGGGTGGGCCCTGAAGTCACTTAACACCATATTTAGCAGACACTGTTATACGAAGTGACTGACATCATCACAGTCCCGGCAATGGCATTACTCAAGGGCACTTCAGCGATGGAATGAGGTGCCAGAGAACGTTACAATTCAATTCACTATTCAGTATCTCCGCGACCGCCCTTGTGCTCCCAACCCCCAGATTGGGAACCACTGTCCTAAACCAGTGTTTCCCAACCTTTTTTGACTCACGTACCCCCTAAGCTTTTTTGTTGTACCATGAGTACCCCCTATCACATGCTCTCTATATATATTCCTTTATCCCAGTATGACTATACTCAATTCAGTTGTCATTATCACATTTTTCCGCGTACCCCCTGAGGTGTGCTCGCGTACCCCTAGTGGTACACGTACCCCTGGTTGGGAACCACTGTCCTAAACCATTAGGCTATGGCTGCCCCATACACACTCTAAACTAAAGGTATGGGATTCAAACCAGCAAACTTCCACTCTCAAGACCATCTCTTTAAGTTATAAGACATACTACAAAACAAAGTCTATCATGCTCCTATGCAATGTTAGTACAATACTGTGCAATGTAAAAGATGATGTTATTAGGCCAAGGCTGGAGACGGAAGTCAGTTCCAATCCACACCTGTCTGGACGGTCTTGGGCACGGGGTCCACTTCCTCGTCCATCACCATTGGCTCTGGCCGAGGGAACACCTGGACGTCGGAGGACAGGTTCCCACAATGCAACACTGCGTGTAACGGGGAGTACGCCTGGTCTATCAGCTTCCTGTAAAATTACAGAAGAAACACAAATCCACATCCAAAACACACATTAAAACAAAAGAGTGCACATATAGGGAAGAGGACACTAATACAAACTAAAAACTACACTAGGATGCCATGGCCAAGCCCAACAGGAAGTGCGATCATTTGCCTTTTTAAAATTTTAAGAACAAGGGAGTTTAAAACCCTTGTCATATTCATTACACCAGATCTGTCTAATTTTTGAACCAAACAACAAAAACGCCCCTTTGAAAGTTTTTTTAGATAATGTATTGTGGTACATATCGACATGATCATAAGGAAATGTTTGACTATTAAATAGTAATATACCATAATACGGTCTAGTAAGGCACTCTATTGTTATCCAAAGTTCTTAAAGGCTTTACTTCAACATACCTATTTTTAAGCTAAAAACATACAGCCAGGCTATTGCTATTATGCAACCATGTTATTTTGGAAAACTATTATAGTTATATTAATATAACTGGAAAAATATTGGTGCTGTTGCTTTCTACTTTTTATGGTGAAATCCAAGCATGAACATACAATTACTTACCGAATTTTTACAAGCTATGATTAATATTACCAATTTTAAGTGGAAAAATGTAAAAAAAACGGGTGGATAAGGATGTACTGTATAAGCAACAGCACCAATATTTTTCCAGATATCACCAAAAACATGGCTTCAGATTTTTTTCTGGAATTTTTTCCAAGAGTTTTTCTTCATTTTCATGAAACATTAAAACAACACAGTGTCGACAGTGCGACTTTCAGGAGTTGGCACTAAAACAAAAATGCACACATATTGAGCCAAATAAAACAACATGCAAATTCTGAGACACCAACGTCATTATCTAGGCCAAACAAAAACATAAACTGTTCAGACTGTGTGTACACAGTCAAATAAAACCTAAGATACCAACACACATATTGGATAACCAAAACATAGAAAGGTCTGTAAGTGAACAGAAAGAAGATACATATTATATTAGGGCTGTGCAATATATTGTATTAACATCGCAATGTCAATATTGCTGTCAAATTATAGGGTCATTTCATGTGAAATCAGACACTTTGGGACCCGACCGACACAGATTTCAATCATACTTGGTGTGCCTGTTTAATAGCAACGTAGCACCCCAGAACTGCATTTGTGTGAATCTGACACCAACATTAAGGGAGAAACAGACCAGGAAAGGTTTACATATGAAGGTAGGGCACTATACATTCAGCAGTGATTATATCAAGTCAATTTAAGTCACAAAAATATGTCTGTGGTGTTATTTGAAAGCTCTTTTCTGGCTCTACAAATTACTCAAGAGCATGGAATACAACAACCATCAGAATATCAATTATGATGCATTTAAAAATCTAAAATTGAACATCAAAAAAACTTATATTTTAAAATGGCCAGTTCCTTGTCTGAACGTAGCCTGCAATGTTATGAACAACACCTGAAATGTAGGTGTTTGGTTCTTTATTCATTTCAGAGATAATGGGACTCAAAAATATGGCATCATACAGATCACCTAGTAATAATATGGTAATACCATAGTAATATCACATGACAGCATGTCTATCGGAATATGTGAAGGATGGAGATGGTCCATGAGGATGCAGGAAGTTCAGTTTCACCTCTGCAGTGATCGACATACATTTCTCAACACATGCTAGCCAGTAGTTGACAACATATACAGCTACAACATACCCTTTGATGCTTGAACATTTAAAAAATCCTTTACTGAGCTTATTCTTTCAATCCTGCCTTCTCTGAATGCTGAAAATGGTCTAGCTTCCAGTGTGTCCATTGACAAAGGGCAAAAGCTGTGTAGTTTTTGAGTACCTGGAATAGGGACCGACGAGGGTGCAGGGCCCACCGGGAAAATGCCTGTTATGCCAGATGGCCAGTCCAGCCCTGTCCCTGACACTACTCTATTACTACTTTATTACAACTCAATTCAAACTTCATTCATTTCAGAGATAATGGGACATAAAGAACCATTTTCAGGTGTTGTTCATGACCTTACAGGCTATGTTTAGGCATTCAAAAAATGTTTTTTGATATTCAATTTTAAATGTTTCAATGTATCATAATTAATCTTCTGAAGGTTTTTGTATTCCATGCTGTAATTTGTAGAGCCAGAAAAGAGCTTTCAAACAATACCTAAGACATCTTTTTGTGGCTTACACTGACTGATATAATGAAGGCTGAATGTATAGCGTCCTACCCTCATATGTAAACCTTTGCTAGTCTGTTTCTCCCTTAATGTTGCTGTCAAATTCACACAAATGCAGTTCTGGGGTGCTACCTTGTTACTATACAGGTACAGCCAGTATGATTGAAATCTGTCGGTCGGGTCCCAAAGTGTCTGATTTCACGTGAAATGACCCTATATCAAATTTCATAAAATCGACTTGCTATCCAACATGCATGTAGAGCACCACTGTGGGTTTCTCTATGGCTCTCCACTAACGCTGCTGAAGGGATAGATGATTGTGATTTGTTTTGCACGATTTTCTTTCTTAAAAAAAAAAAATGTTTTAAAAAATTGTGATATCAATATTGAATGAAATAATCATGATATTGATTTTTCCCATAATCGAGCAGCCCAAATACAGAATAAACATTTACCAGATGACAAGAGTGGAACCTGCATAGACACACACACAGACACACAGACACACACACAGGACTGACCCGAACATGGACTGAACACTCTTTAGACAGAGTGGGCCCTCCATGGTGAATATCTGTCCCTCTCCCCCATTCAGACTGATCAGCTGCTCCAGATTGTCCATGGCATCGGTCTCCTGAAGCTAGGACACATTTACACAGAACAAGTGTTTACACAACATAAAAACACCAGACAAAACATATAGCCATTATAGCCTTCAATACATGGCATATGTCTCCTGAAATAAGGAGACATTTACAGAGAACAAGTATCAAATACAATTTATTATACAGCCCTCTAGAATGTTGTGAGAGCTTCCACTCACTTCCAGACAACTATTTTTCGATAATGCCCGCTCAGTCACATCTAAGACTGATTCTTGATTGTGGTTGGCTAATTTGCCGGTGCAAGTGTTAGTTGGAAGATTCTACATGCGTTCAAATTAGGTGCTCAGACGCATAGACGCGTCTAAGTTGGTAGCTAGACTCTGGTGCTGCTGGGGTAGGGAGAATGCAGGAAGCGCACACATTTGTGATATGTGCCTTTCAATACATATGCCTTGTATTAACAAGGCATTGCTGCCATACAAGGTAGGAGAAGACATATGATGCACATTTCAATATAACATGATACAAGACTTGACACATCCATAGAATCCTGGTGGGTTTTTAATACTGCTGTATAGTTATGCATTCCCCATGTAACAATGTCTGCTCTACTCTTGGGTATGTCAGCAAGATGCATGGTTGCAGGAAACTAATTGTATTGTTGAAGGTATATGGAGAGTGTCAATGGTACCCATTGCACAACAGTGTTTACATTGGTTGTGTGTGTGTGTGTGTGTGTGTGTGTGTGTGTGTGTGTGTGTGTGTGTGTGTGTGTGTGTGTGTGTGTGTGTGTGTGTGTGTGTGTGTGTGTGTGTCAGGCAGTTCTATGTTGGGCCATAATACCTCCTCTGCATTGGCAATGCACATGATGAAGAGCTTGGAAGGGAAAGGGTATGGCAGGGGAAACTTCTTGTCCTCCGCACGCTGCTTCAGCGTCTGCAGAGAGTGGCGCAGAGATCCTCTGCCAATGCCCAGCGAACCGTCAGTCACCAGCACCACCTGCAGGCCAGGAAGAGAAAGGACAACAGCATTCCTTTTTAAAGGTGGAGTCATTTCACGTGAAATCAGACACTTTGGGGCTTTTAGATGAATCTGGCTCTAGTTTTTAACGGAAAAATGGACTTAGAAAGTTTTAATCAAGAGGGAAGGACACTATACATTCATCCCTGATTATGTCATTCACTTTAAGTCACAAAGTGATGATTTCAATGTTGATTGAAAGCTCTTTTCTGGCTCTACACATTGCACAAACAACAGATTTCTTGTGAAATGACCCAGTATTTTTAACTGACCCAAGACAACATTTACTAGCGGGGCCGCTGACAACTTTAGTCGGGCTCAGGACACATTCATCTGAAAGGGCCCCAAGCCCAATACATGAGGACCCAATTCTGGACCCCCTCTCCGCCTGGGCCTGGGACAACTATCCCCTTTGTCTCCCCCCCTGTCGGCACCCCTGTTTACCAGTGTTATACTGTACTTCAAGTAAAAAGCCATTAGGTTGTGATCCCGGGCCGGCACGCAGCTTACCTGGCAGGGGCAGGCGCTTCCCCACTCTTGCTGCATGATGTTGCTGACCCCCTGTAGTGCCGCCTCCAGACATGTCTTGTCATAGTCCTCCAGGTTACTCAGGGCCTCCTGTACGCAACACCACACAAATTAAAGGGCGTAGTATGTAAGATGGTGGCAGTGGCAGGAGTAGGTATTACCACTATGCTGCTCATTGAAACCAATGTCCTGCCCATTCCCTAATTTGATCTTTTCCTGAATATTTACTAAGGAATAACTATTACTACTAAGTAATTACTATTTAGTATGGCCAAATTATAGTCAATTTTGACGCTGTAAATGTCTAAAATATCTGGAAATAAAAAATGGCGGATCAGGAGAAGATCCACCTTTTCCTGTATGAAAAGTGCAATTTTCCCAGTCACAATGAATACTTGGAATTTGATGGTGGTGGTGATAGCCCAAGTATTCTTGACAAAGTAAGATTTGTCAACGGGCAACATGAATTCTGGAATTAAGCTACTAAAAATATCACATACTCCACCTTTAAAACAGGAGGTTTACATTTCAGACTAAACATTTTCTTTATTCATCTAGGATGTCTTTTTATGACAGACAGCAACCATACATTGCTGTAATAAAGTTGCAGCAAAGGCAACAAAAAAGGATGCAAAATTGGCAAGTGCACTGCCTCTTGCAGTTGCCAGTGTTTTTAAAACTATCACGAAGCTTCTCATACATTACCTGCAGTGTGTTGTAATCTCTGGTAAAAGGCACCAAGAGTTCCCACAGGGACGAGAAGGCCACCAGTGATGTGAACTCCAGTTTGTAGTTGGTGGCCATGTGTTCAAACAGCATGGTGAGGCCGTGGACGGCCAGATTCTTCCTCTGGAACTCCTCGCTGCCCTCCAGTGACACTGGCCGTGTCATGGAGAGCGAGGAGTCCAGAAGGACCACAGTCGGCATGTTGTTCCTCCTAGCCAATGGCCTCTTGAGATCTTTACAAACCCTTCCAAACCAGCGATGACTGCAAAACCAAAACAAATGCAATGCAATAATGTAATACAAAGTACAATAATCTATGTGCACGCACGATGAGATCAGGTATTAATCTAACACATACAATTATGCACCCGAGAATCCTTCATAGATCAACTACAAACTGGAAAAGAGTCTCTCCAACAAATCATTGGGAAAGTATGTTTATGTTTGTTTTGGCAGTCAAATAACTTAGTAATGGATAATTCTACTACAGTAGTGGCAGGGCACCCATTGACCAAAGACAGAGAAGAGCAAAGGGAGATGGCTGGCTAATATTAGCCAGATACAACTATTCAAAACATATAACACAAAACCTTTAGAAGCTTAAGGTCGTTTACGGACATACCCGAGAAATAAAGATTGAATGGAAGTTCGCTGCTTTCATCAAACGAAATTCTAAGATCATATCATAAACAAGGAACGATGTATCTGCTTTGCATCCATGCGTGCACCTAGAAACCCACACGGAAGAAACATGGAACTAGAGATATTAGTTCCTAGGTCTAGGATGGGCAAGGATGAGGCGCAGCAGCACACATCTCAGCCTGCGTTTTAATTCAAAAAACATATGTATTTCAAAAAAACAATACATTTATAAGTTGTGTAACATACATTGTTCAATTATGAAATTAATTAAATGACCTTGCCATTATTCTACACAAAAACAATCAGTCTGTGTAGCATGCATGCGCGCAATGCATGCGCGCAAATCAATTAGTCTAGTTCTACATATTTTTGAATTATCACTTGTGCATATACGTAGCCTACAAATAGAAATTTACTCTAATTTACCAATAGCTTGCACATCACTTACGACAGATGATGCCAGGTGCTTGACAGTGGGAGAAAGCCCAACCTGTTGAACTTTCAAGCAGTGAGTTTGTATTTTATTTGTATTCATTGTGTTTTATTTGTGACAGTAATGAGGCTTACAATTTTTAAATGATGGGCAGGCAATACATGATGTCGTGGAATCTTCACAATTTCGAATCGTGACACCTCATATCCAACTTGGAGAAGTCCCATAGCAGTTTACGCACGGTCGAAATAATTAGGCAGAAAATGGTTGAACATCTATCTAATGAGAGTGTAGTGGAGAAGGTACACATAATCCTCTTATACGACTTCGGGTATTAGCCATAATGCTGATCCATTGCGAAGAGCTGTCCTGCGGTGCGTCCTGATTGACCTAAACTGGGCTTCTGCGCACAGCGACCAGAGCGCTCCGCTTGAGGGTCTTACGAGCCCAGCTGTGGAGGTAGCAGTGTTTGTCCACAACGTCGCAGGCAGCCACCAGACGTCGAGGCATCCCTGGTAAGATCTCGTGTTGCATCGGCAGTGTGAAGGCTTGGTCTGAAAAGTGATGCCTTGTGGTTCATTTGCATATGATAACTTGTGGTATTTGTTGTGTATCTGAGTATCTGACTAACAATGACTATCATCTGACAAAAAACGGCACTGATTTTGCCTACCATGCGCAATCTTGCTGATTTGCTGTTATGTTAAGTCATTAATTATCTCTGAAGCCACATTAAAGTATACATTTATATGACGTTGGCTATGAATCCCCACGCGTATAGCTGCATGTCTAGCCTGCTGTGTGGTATTTTTCTCCATCACCGCTATTCTCCGCGTTCGAAGGGTGAAATCCACTTTTTGCAGATGTAGGCTATGACAGGCAAAGATGTGTCACTTATGTATCCATAGCAACATACTGCTGCATGCTTCACAGTTTGCCTCTAAGCGGTCATTCCATTTCTCGAGTACATCAATATGGTGATGTGGAGGGGGCACAACACTGCGCTGTGCCACCTGTTGCTTAAATCCATGAGGCAATCGTTTCAGCTCCTCTCCCCCGTTTCTATTCAATGCAGGCTGAAGCAAGGACACAGCGAGCGCCCAGAGGATGCAATGAAACAGCCTGCATCATTATACCTTCCAGCCCCAGCCTTTTGTGGGGGGCAAAGCCAGGATCTCTGGGGCCAATAAATCCTATATGCAATTTCATGCACCATATATAGCAACCAGACTGGTCTTTGTGCAGTTTGGACCCTCCGCCGCCAGGGAACATGTATGTGACTCGAAGGAAGCGGCTTCACCTGAGCAGGATTATATTTTTTCTCTCGGGGGTTTTGCTGTGCTGCCTATACCAGCTGACCGTGCGTGCCAGGCTGCCAGATCCATGGGTGCTTCCTCAGACGGGAGATGGTCCCGCGGGTTACCTGGTGGAAGAGGATGTGGGGAGCACAGCAGAGGACGCCACCTTTACCGCCATCACCACCACCAAGAGGCCGACTACCACCCCGCAGCATCCTGCTGTACCTGCTGTGGCGTCTCCACCAACAGCGGCCGCCTCAACAGCAACCTCGTTGACCACAATGATCACAATGGCCACAACGAGGTCTAAAAGAAAAACAACAAGAACAAGAACAACAACAGCAGCAGCAGTAGCAGCAGCCGCCACAACGCCCTCACAACCAATAAGTGCGCCAACAGCAAAGCAGGAGACCCAAACGACAGCGGTTCCCATGACCGAAACATCTCCCTCATCCACGACAAACATGACGGTGCACTGCATCTTTGCTGACGAGTCCACCACTTCTCCGACAGCTGTGACCCCCCTGACCCCTCCCCATCCTCCAGAGGTACCTCACGCCAAGGCCGACTACCCTACGGACATCTTCTCCGTGGCGGAGAGACGTCAGGGCTGGGTGGCCCTCCACATCTTCGGGATGATCTACATGTTCGTGGCCCTGGCCATCGTGTGCGACGAGTTCTTCGTCCCCACTCTGGGCGTGATCACAGACAAGCTGGAGATCTCCGACGACGTCGCCGGGGCGACCTTCATGGCCGCCGGAGGCTCTGCCCCAGAACTCTTCACCTCGCTCATCGGCGTCTTCATCTCGCACAGCAACGTGGGCATCGGCACCATTGTGGGCTCGGCCGTCTTCAACATCCTGTTCGTCATCGGCATGTGCGCCCTATTCTCGCGCGAGGTGCTGCACCTCACCTGGTGGCCACTGTTCCGTGACGTCTCCTTCTACATACTGGACCTCATCATGCTCATCATCTTCTTCCTGGACAACACCATCATGCCCTACGAGAGCATGATGCTCATCGGGGGCTACACTACGTACGTCATCTTCATGAAGTTCAATGTGCAGCTCGAGCAGGCCTTCAAGACGCAGCTGATGAAGCACAAGAGCATCGTCAAGGTCATCGCCATAGATGAGGAGCCAGAAAAGGTGTGTATGGTTGTGTGTGTGTGTGTGTGTGTGTGTGGGTGGGTGTGTGCATGTGTGTGCATGCGTGCACAGGTATATGTGTGGCCCTTGCCTCACATTTGGCCCTTTCTTGTATGGGCAATATCAATACAAACCTGATAAAGCAATACCATTCAACCAAAAAAAAGGAAAAAACAGATTAAAAAAGACAACAAAATTTGGCCGGAATCTCCAGTGCTCGGGCCCTAAAAAGGACGGAAACTTTTGTACAAAACACTATTATCATCATCGCTATGGCACTATCAGCAGTTGGGAAGGAAGAGGTTAATACAGTGAGCACACAAACAGACGTCATTGCATATGCCTTCAGAATCCTTTAATTGCTCATTCTGCCATCCCATTTCCAAAACAAAAGCTCTATTAAAAAGGACTGTCAGGTGAGTCTTGCTGACCACAATAGCCAGAGGACTCTTGATAGTGGTGTAATCTTCTATTAGGCGGTGGTGCAGCAGGGCCCACAGCATTGTTGTTCTGCTCACTAGAGGTAGACAAGCGTTTAATGTGATTGTGCAATGTTTATTCATTATGCCGATAGCTGCCGCTTGTGCGCATCGCAGGCCTTTGATGAGGCCGCCTGAATAGGGCCATGGCTGTGTCTGTGTGTGTGTGTGTGTGTGTGTGTGTGTGTGTGTGTGTGTGTGTGTGTGTGTGTGTGTGTGTGTGCGTGTGTGTGTGTGTGTGTGTGCATGTGTGTGTGTGTGTGTGTGTGTGTGTGTCCAGACGCCAGCGATGAGTTGTAAAGAAATGTGCAGACCGACGCATTCATTCGGCCAGGATAACACAAGAGCAGATGTGTGTTTGTTTGTCGTCCCGGAGAGCTATTCTATTCTCTCGGATCACAGACAGAAAGAAAGGAGTAGTGCTCATTCGTCAAAGTGTTCCAGAGGCCTCAGCGAGGCCTACCCTGCACGCAACGACACACTCGCACTCATCCCCTGCCTCTCGTGTTCAGCACAAATGGAGATCAACACCTCCCTCCAAGCACTAATCTGCCACTAGCACCCCTGCTAGCTGCTGCTGAGGTGTAAAGAGCTGAGGTGAGGCAGGTTCGCACCTGAGATAGGGCCCCATGACACTGCATAGTGTCCAACTGGTCAACTAACTAGTCAAATGGATTTGGCCATCAGCCGTGCAATATAAGGAGGTCTGCCTAAACCGTTTAAGGTTAAATTGACCTATTAACTTTAAAACTCTATATGAGGTTACATACTGTACAGTAAATAAATGCATTGTGAGCCATGCGCAACTTTGTTAATTTGTGATCTAATTCGAGAACTGAATGTGGATCTAATGCACCTACTTTTAAAAACTCTAATAAAGATACTGTAGGACAAAGGAGATACGCACTCCGCGCTTCTAAATTAACAATCCGGTGCAACCAGAGCAGGACTAAATCATAAGTAAAAAGGAAAAGAATCTGCTGCCACACGGATGTCTATTTTCTGTAATTTATTATTTAGTGCAGTGAGACTAACGTTTCGACATGCGTCTTCATCAGAGTCCTCGGAGGACTCTGATGAAGACGCATGTCGAAACGTTAGTCTCACT
>NC_085860.1:38311518-38331518 GCF_034702125.1 Engraulis encrasicolus | reverse complement strand
TCTCTCTCTAGCTCTTGCTCTCTCTCTCTCTCTTACTCTCTCTCTCCAGCTCTCTCTCTCTCTAGCTCTCTCTCTCCAGCTCTTGCTCTCTCTCTCTAGCTCTCTCTCTCTCTCTAGCTCTCTCTCTCACTCTCACTTTCACTCTCACTGCCTGCCACACATGCAGGGCTCTATTTGTCTTTCTCTCTTTTTTTCTTTCTCCCTCTCTCTCTCTAGCTCTTTCTCTCTCTCTCTAGCTCTTGCTCTCTCTCTCTCTAGCTCTTGCTCTCTCTCTCTCTTACCCTCACTCCCTCTCTCTCTCTCTCTCTCTCTCACACACACACACACACACACACACACACACACACACACACACACATACACACACACACACATACACACACACACACACACACACACACACACACACACACACACACACACACACACACACACACACACACACACACACACACACACACTTTCTCAGCACTTGCTTCTGACTGTGCATCTCCCTTCCATAGACAGACAGACACACACAACGTCTCACCCCCTTAAAGGGGTATGCCACTATTTTGGGGCTTAATACCGTTAAAATCGTTGGCCAGGGTTTATATAGGTGGTAAAGTGTCTTATTTTTCATGTAAGCCGCTGTCTTGTTTTAAGACAAGTTAAAAGAGGGAGCATGTCGCTAAGCTAGTGAAAGTCAATGGATCCGTGTAGCATGTAGCAATGCTACATGGATGCATTGACTTTCACTAGCTTAGCGACATACTCCCTCTTTTAACTTGTCTTAAAGCAAGACAACGCTTCACATGAAAAATAAGACACTTTACCACCTTTATAAACCCCAGCCAACGATTTTAACTGTATTAAGCCCCAAAATAGTGGCATTTTCCTTTAACTCCCACCTATAGTGTTTTGTTAAGCCCCCTAGAGAGTACCTTTCTGTTTGATGATGTGATGTTTTTTCCTCAATTATGTCACTGCCCTAAAGCAGACACGTTGCTCCACACATGTATGTTTCCTGATTCACTTGAGAAAGTTTGCCATCCTACCATCATGCCATCCATCTTTTCAAACAAAGTTATGCTATTTCGTACTCACTGTTTTATAGTTGAAGTGTGCTGGTAAGATGTTTTCTTAAAGTGATACTGTCTCATTTTTGTAAATAAGCTCATATTACACCTCCCCTTTAGTTAAACAATTGAGTTTTATCTTTCTCCTGTACTTCCTGCCGTTCTCTGAGTTCACCTCCAAGCTAGCAGTTAACATTGAGTCTTATGAGACCAGTTAGTCGCCAGCTGGTCTCATCGGACTCAATGTTAACTCCTAGCATTGAGGTAAAATTTGCACTGCCATACTCAGAGAGCATTTGAAAGTACAAGAGAAAGGTATAACTCAATTATTTAACTCAAGGGGAGGTGTAATATGAGCCTATTTCCAAAAATGGGACAGTATCACTTTAAGCGTGGTTATTGGGCTGTTGATATGTGTATTTCAATTGTCCCTGTTTGCCAGAAACTATCCTCAATGGGGAGATGAAAGCAGGTACATCTCAGCAGGGGAAAGGTACCTAAAGACGGCGTTCTCTTGCAAGGGTTAGCCACTGGCAGGTGTTTGGGAATGAGGGCTATTATAGTGTAGCTTTCAAGGCAGCGCAGCCCCTTAATGCGCGCCGTTCCGCCAGTGGAGCGCTGTAATAGTCACTGAAAAAACGTTACTACCATACACCACTATGACAATACGACTTGGTCATTGGCATTCTGGTAACAGATCATTTGTAACAGGGACCATACTGGGTTAAAGCAGAACTAATGAAATTTGAGTAACACTTTACTTGCCGCCGGCATCATACGTATGACATAACGGTGTCATAACATTGTCATAATGCAGTCATGAATGTGTCATAAACATCATGTCAATGTAATAAATATTGTATGACTTTGCCTTCAAGACAGGCCTAACAATGTCAACTTTTCATGGCTATAAAACGTTTATGACATCGGCATTATCACTATTATGACACTGTTATGTCATACGTATGACGCCGGCGTCAAGTAAAGTGTTACCGAAATTTGTGTAAAATGAAAAGCAGAATTTTTTTGGGTCTCATTGAAAAAAAAATTGGAAGCATACAGTATATGTGCAAATGTATCGATTTACAAAAGAAATACCTGCCAGTTGTTTAATCTTGCATGTCTGTAAACGGTACTGTGACAGTGCCGTATTTGACTTCAGTGGTGTATTTTTTATGCGAACATGGTTTCTATGTTGCTGCTGATGTGAAGCCTGTGCTGTGAGTCAACGTCCTTGTGAATGGGTGTGATAGATGTCTGATTGAGATATGGTGTGATAGAGTGTGAGCCAGAGCTGTTGTGATGTGGGTGTGGTATCAAGCATGGTAGCTTCAGTGTCAGTGTTGGGGTGATGTTCTGTACATCATGTGTCCATAATTGGTTGATAGCTGCTTTGTCTGCACAATAAAAAATGCAGAATTAATTCAACACTGTGGAAGAGTTCTCTGGAATCAAATACGATCAAATAATCAAATCAAATAAGATTTTTTTTAACTCTATGTGTTGAATTGCCACTGCAGTTTAACTGTGCATTGTAATTGTGGCCAAATATAATTTCTTTCTTTGCTATAATGTCTGTGGATGTGGTGTCATTGTGGTGTGGTGTTATTTCGGATCACTTTTGAAGTAAATCCAAAATGATTTGTGCGCTGTGTGTGGTTAGGAAGATGTTTGCATAATTTGCTGCACATTTGAATTTTGTACATTTTGTTTGTTCATACATATCAGTAAGGAAATGTATGTATCTTGTTTTGGCAATACTGTATCTCAGACATTATGTGTTTGCGTTCTGTGCAGGGCTTTGAACCGGTTCAAGGAACGAAAACGAAAACCGGGAACTTTTTGTATTTTACAGGGAACAGAAACGAAACCGGAAACGTTATTATTTTTTATGTTCTGGAACGGGAACACTTATTTAAAAATAATGGTAACCGGTTAATACCGGTTAATACCGTTCCTCAAACTAACAAAAAAAAGTAGGCCTTATTATTTTCCTGCGCACGTTACCATGACGGCTGAGGTTCACGTCCTGTGTGACATCAGACATTCTCTGACTGAATGGAGAGAGAGCTGTGAATTACAAAGTCTCCACTCCACATCTTAAATAAGAGAAACCACTGTCATACAAAAGGGCAGAGTTTCCATTGCATCATTGTGAGACATTGCAGCGTGTGTAAAGCGCACCGAGAATGTTCTACGTTATTGGGCATCCATGGCCGCTTCAAATATGCACAAACTCACAATGTCCATCATAGTGCTCCCCGTGACCCAAGTCATTGAGTTTTCATCATTGAGGTTTANTCTCAGCTTCTCCGCTTAGGTTTTCCCTGACTGACAAAATTCTGGAGGATATTCTTTTCATCTGCTTGAATAATGTTTGGACTGTAGGCTGCCTCATTTGCACTTCCGTCTTTCTTGGTTAATTAACGTCAGTTAGGCCTATGGGGAGTAATCAGCTGACAGGAACGAAATTAACCGTTCCGGGAACAATATTTTTTTGTTCTAACCGGTTCGGGAACGTCAATTTATTGGTGGAACTCATAACCGGAAACGTTATAATTCTGTTTCCGTTCGGAACGGAACGTTTGGAAAAAAATAGCGGTTCAAAGCCCTGGTTCTGTGTGGTATTTTTCATGTCTGTTCACAGTCTGTACCCTACCAACTTCATCTAACAGGGTTGTTTTTTACTCTGTTGCAGTCAAATTCAAAGACAAGGCTCAGATGTTGAACGACATGGCAAGAGGCAGATCGGGCTCCAAGTCGCAAGAGAAGGCTGACAGTATGTCTGTTCACAACACTGCCATTCTTCCTTGTGGCCTATATCACATGACCCTTTAATCTACTCTCGCTCAGGCAGGGCACCCAAAGGTGTCAATCTGTCGCTCTAGTTCATTGGCACCTTTGGGTGCCCTGTCTGGGTGGGTGTAGATTGAATGGTCATCTGATACAGGCCACAGCTTCTTCCCTGTTATCCATATGACTGATGAAGCATTGTTGTTTTAATTCAATTGAGCTTATTTTTTGAAGCGTTTTGCAGTGTGCAGACCTACCTTCTTAAACTGTCTGACACTTTTGTCTGTCAACTGCAACAAGTGACTTGGAAGTTGGACTTGAAGTGGATGTGCGCACCCTACCCACAACGACTATAAGCCATGTTTCCCATGTGATGTCATAGGTGCTGCTGGTAAGGGTGGAGCATCAAAGGAGGAGAAGAAAGAAGAGGCCAAAGAGCAGAAGAAAGAAGAAGCTAAAAAAGAGGAGGAGGAAGAGGACGAGGACGATGATGAAGAGGAGGAAGAGGGTGAAGAGGGCGAGGAGAAGGAAGAGAAGGAGGAAAAGGAGGAGGAGACTGCAGAGAAAGGGGATGAGAAGGAGAAAGAGGAGGGAACGACAGAGAAAGCTGAGGAGCAGAAGGTAAACTACTGTATGGTGTGATGGAATTTGTATGGTGAGATGTTTGTGAAGATTCTGATTCTTCCAGATACTTTGATCATAGTTTAGTTAGAGCTTTAAAGACATTTCAGTCCTCATCCAAGGAACTATCTTAGTTTCTGATGGAAGACAGGGATGTCAAACATAAAGCCCGGGGTCCGGATGCGCCCTGCTATATAGTTCAACTCCGCCCAGGATGGAGTGAGAAAAAAAACTAAGAATCTCAAAAAAGTAAATCCCTAGCATATTACAGTGTTGCTGCAGCTCTTTGACATTTCAGGTTTTCAATACAGGAGAACAAATTTTCCTTTTTTTCCTCACCATTTATAGTGAATGCTCCTGATATACAGTACTGCTCTCATCCACTTTGCAATGTTTTGCGATCAGGCTCTTGAGATCATATTGGTTGTATGTGGCCCCTGAACAGAAATGAGTATGACATTCATTCCTGATGTAGGGGAACGCTAGTAGGTATACTTCTCTTGACCATCCCCTTCTCCACTTGGCAATGAATGCATATGTCCGGATGTTAAGAGTCATTAGGGTCACACCCCTCTAAAGATTAAATCTGTGTGATGGCTAAATACACACCTATTCATTATTATTATATATTTTTTGGAGCATATACACAGTGCAATGCAGACCTCTCACACTAATCCACCACAATTGTCTGGCACTTGGATTACTGTTTCTGTGGACATGCACACTACAGTATAACTTTCAAACGTATTGCACAGCTCATACAATCATGCAGCTGAAAGGGCTTTAACATTTTGACAAGAGCACAAATCACCATCTCTGATGTTTTTCTGAATTCCCGTCCTCACTGTTATTTGCAATTTGACCCTTGAAGGAGGAAGGGGCTGCCGCTGCAGAGGAAGGTGGAGAGGGCAGTGAGGACAGCGAGAGCGATAGTGACGACAGTGACGAAGACAGTGACGATGACGATGATGAGGAGGAGGATGGGGAGGAACAGGGAAAAGGAGGAGAGGGAGAGTTGGAGGAGGAGGAAGAGGAGGAAGAGGAGCCACTTTCGCTAGCGTGGCCAGAGACGCGGCGTAAGCAAGTCACGTACCTCCTCCTCCTCCCCATTGTCTTCCCCCTTTGGCTGACTGTGCCTGACATACGAAATCCGGTAAGTGCTATCTCGACAGGCCTACATCAGAACCTTTAGTACACTCTTGAACAAATAAAAATTGAAATCTTAACATTGATAATCTTAATTAATAATACATTAAAGGGCACTGTTAATTAAAATCACAACCTCTAAGACAGTTATGGATCCTGGAATCTGTTTTTTTGTTTTGCACAAATCATTTGAGCTGGAATTCTCTTCTGCTTACCGCAATGTTTGGATAATGAGGGCTCTAAAGAAATTTGGGCTCCAACTTCAGAATCCTGCATTGTTGTAGAACACATTCTTTTATAGGATGGTCAAAAAAAAGATTGTGAAAACACCCCAAAGGTGACAAGAGTGACAATGACGCTGAAAGTAATTGACTTTCTGGATATGATCTGGTGACAAAAGTGCCAAAAGTGTTTTGAGTGGCATGATGGAGGCATAAGCAACAGTGAATGCCGGAATGCTTGCATTCTGCTTGTAACCATTGTAGACCGACCAGAGATACTTAAGATTCTTTCCACTGCCAGTTTTCTGGTTCTCCTACAGCTCGACACAGCGTGACTTGGCCATCACTTTTTGCTTTTCGAATAGGCACGACACAGCTCAATCGTAAAGTAAAAAGTGGCGGCCGAGTCGCATTGTGTAGAGCGGTAGGTCTACCAGAAAACCTGTAGTGGAAAAGAGGGATTAGACTCTTCTTGTATTCTCTCTGGTTCACTATGACACTTTTGTTGCTCATCTGTTGGCCGCTCTGATTGGCGGGCCCTGAGCTTCATGTAGCCAAGCTTTTTGTTGTGTTTTTGTGTTTTCACAGCATCTGCTTAATGTGATGTAATATTCCATCTTTGTCGTATATGTTCTCTAGGCCTCTAGGAGGTTTTTCGTCATCACCTTCGTGGGCTCCATCATATGGATTGCAGTCTTCTCCTACCTGATGGTGTGGTGGGCGCATCAGGTCAGCCGATCTTAAATTCACCTCAACTCAATTCAATTTATTATGGTGTGGTGTGGTATCACCTTAGCATGGTCTCGTCTCAGAACACTTGAAACACAACAAAAAACATGATTAGAGGTACATAAAATATGCTTTAAAAGATAAGGTAATAGTACACATACATTACATTAACAGAAAATGAGGAATCAAAGTTACATCAAAAATGGAAAAAAAAATCAAATCAAATCTTAGAAACTAGAATGTAAAACCAATCCATAGCAATTGTTCACATGCATCTTAACTGGGATACCTATGTCACTCACTACATTTAGGATACATGATGTTTTTAATTCCGAGTTAATAATTCAGAATTAAATAATTCCGTCGATTTTACTTTGATCTTTCCTTTAATTCCGAATTAAGGGGTGTTTACATAACGTTTTCAAGGCGGAATTAAGCTTTATTCAGAATGAGATGGAGTTAATTGGGAATTAAATGTCTCTTGTAAACGTAGCCATTGAGTAATTTGACAACTGTGTGATATTATGTAGATATTACGAAGCATCCCCAATCATGAGGCAGTCCCTGCATTAACTACAATGGCAGATGCTACCATGTCCAAGTACACTATATGATAGCTGTGGATCACTTCTCACTTTAATCATTTCCACCAACTTCACAGCTTTTGGAGTTATCCTGCTGACAGAGGAGTGTCAAATGGATGGTCATGGACATGTAAAAGTTTTATCTTTGTTGATGCGTGCTTAAAGCTGATGTTGTTGTGTGACCTCCTTGTCAATAATGACAGGTTGGTCACACCTGCAGTTGGAGTTGTCCTCTTAGGATGATGGTCCAGGTGCGGGAGAGCATGACATTGAGTGCGTATACATGCAGTTCAGTATCCCGAATATGATCGGGATATTAAGTATCCCGAATTTGCGTTTGCGCATATAAACACTTCAGTATCCCGAATAAGCCCTTATTCGGGATACTGAGAAATCGGGATATGCTAGGTGGAGTTTTCCGAAAGAAGTCGGGATACTGACGCATGTATACACCTTATCCCGAATACAGGGGCTTCCCATGGAACGCTGTTGCTGGTATCCAGGCTACACGCATTTGAAGAGAATTCTATAACGACCAAGAATGTAGACTGGGATATAACGTTCTGTGCGCATATAAACACCTTATCCCGAATATGATCATAACCGGGATATGCCTCTTATTCGGGATACTGAACTGCATGTAAACGCACTCATTGTATTCTCCTTAGTCCCTGTTGATAATTGACAGGGAGGTCACACCTCCACAACTACACCAGCTGACTTTAAAGCACGTCACACATAAAAGATAAAACAAAGATAAAACTTTTACATGTCTACAAGTATACAAAAATCCTGTACTCCACTACCTAGGTGGGTGAGACGGTGGGCATCTTTGAGGAGCAAGGTGCATAAACCACATTGCTCCAGGGACTGTAACCAATACCTTGTACCTAAAAGAACTGTACAGTCTGTCTCTAACTGCAATCTAATCTAGCCTACTCCACAATTAGGTGGGTGAGACGGTGGGCATCTTTGAGGAGCAAGGTGCATAAACCACATTGCTCCAGGGACTGTAACCAATACCTTGTACCTAAAAGAACTGTACAGTCTGTCTCTAACTGCAATCTAATCTAGCCTACTCCACAATTAGGTGGGTGAGACGGTGGGCATCTTTGAGGAGCAAGGTGCATGAACCACATTGCTCCAGGGACTGTAACCAATACCCTGTACCTAACGTCTGTATCTAACTGTACTGTAACCTGTACTCCACTACCTAGGTGGGTGAGACGGTGGGCATCTTTGAGGAGCAAGGTGCATGAACCACATTGCTCCAGGGACTGTAACCAATACCCTGTACCTAACGTCTGTATCTAACTGTACTGTAACCTGTACTCCACTACCTAGGTGGGTGAGACGGTGGGCATCTCGGAGGAGATCATGGGCCTGACCATCCTGGCGGCAGGCACCTCCATCCCCGACCTCATCACCAGCGTGATCGTGGCCAGGAAGGGCCTGGGAGACATGGCTGTGTCCAGCTCAGTCGGATCCAACATCTTCGACATCACAGTAGGGTGAGTCACAACCTCTCTCGCTCTCTCTCTCTCTCTCTCTCTCTCTCTCTCTCGCTGTCTCTCATCGCCGGCGTGCGCGGCCAGTCCTGTTCTAAACCCCCACAGCCAAAGCTAGCGCACTACTTTGTAATTCATTTGAATGGGACACCGCTGGCCATTGCCGCCCAAAATCCGCTCAAGTTCTATTTTCCAAATGCAGCACGGAGCGGAGCCGACTCCTGCTCCGCTGACACCCGACTACCGCCGGTTGGTGTGGAAGGACAGATATGTTTGTATTTTCGCCACCGCCGGTAAAAATCGCTTCCGTCCCGCGACTCTTCGACGCCTTGTTGTGAAGCCGGCCTTATACATTGTATTTCTGAGGAACATGCCCGTGTCCAGTGCAGTAGCCTCCGGCATCTTCAATATCACAGAAGGCCAGTGCTTCTCAACCTTTTTTGAACAAACGCCCTCTTGACCTCATTATAAGCCTCCCAACGCCCCCTTGACCTCATCATAGGCCTGTCAATGCCTCTTTTAATATTAAAAAAATAAATTAGACTAATGGCCCCCAATGTCAACTGAACACCGCCCCTCTCAGCTGTATCCTTCTCAACGCCCCCCTAACTCCCATAAGGATCCTTAACGCCCCCCTGGGGGGCTGTAGAGCTCCCCTTGAGAACCACTACAGTGGTGTGAGTCACGCTGATTGATCTAGTCTGGTCGGAAAGTTGGAAACTGCCTCAATCATTAGCTGCCCAGTGGATCCGGTTCCGGTGGGGTGATCAATGGCGTTGGCAGTGTGATCGGTGAACTCAAAACCTAAAATGTGTTTAAATAAAGTACTACTAATGATTTTTTTAAAGGAAATGTACCTTGGTAAAAAAAAACACATTGCAGCTGTCCTCGAAAACCAAAGATGAGATCAAAAGAAAAGCCAGAAACAGAGTTGGCGTCAAGTTCAGCAATGGGAGACACAGAGGAAGTCAGAGAACCCATAACAGATTTGAAGAACTCTATAACCGACTTCCGAATTGAGAACTGAATTCGAAATGTTTAGATAAAGCAGATCTAGTCTTTTCTGGCCATACCCTCTAATGTGACTCATACAGAGGATGTGGAACGTCCGAATTGAGAAATGATTAGTGGTGGGAGGGCTGAAATCTGTTAAAATGAAAAACGAGGGGAGTAGTGAATTCCGTTGAAGTTTCAAATGTGCCCCCCCTCCCTCCCTTATCCCTCCCCCATTTGCTGATTAGACAGTTGTCTGACCAAAGCACTCCCAGCACACCTGGTCCTGAAGTAACGTGGAAGGTAAAGTGCTTACGTTTGGTAAGGCTGGGCTAGGGGGAGTCACGACTGCTCCATTGAGCTGATCGATCTGTGTACCATGGGGTGGATGGTGCCGGCTTGGTAGGGTAGGCGGAACAGAGACGTGTACAAAAGAGGCGCTTACCAGGGGGTTGCTGTGGCGCAGCATGCTAAGGCCCTGAGCGTAAATAGACTTGCAGACCCATGGGGACCCAGGTTCGAATCCCGGCCTGGGTCTTTTCCCATCTCTTCTCTGTCTTTCATGTTACAGGGGGTTTCAGTTTGCTATCCCTATGAGTGTCTGCCTTTGTGCTGGGTTTCCTCGTCGTCAAGAAGCTTCAAGCAGCTTTTTGGGGCATTTTCCTTTTCAATATTCCAATGTAAAAGAAACACTGGATATTCATAACTATCTTCTATAAAGATATTGAATAAAAGCTTATTCTATCGTAGCATATTTCTCTCCCACTCATGTAGTGTCTCCCCTCACAGTGAAGAATCTTGTTTGCCTCTAGCGTATAGCTCTCTACTTCGGCTTGTTATTGTTATTGATACAGAAGATGTGGAGAAGCCATGTTTGAATTGTAATGAATGGTTGCTGTAGACTGGAGTGCGCTGCCTCAGACTGAGATGCAGTCAAGAGCGACTGAGTCATCATCAGGGCTGCACTAATAGTCTGGCATACAGGGCATTTCTCTCTCTGTAATCTGGCATACAGGGCATTTCTCTCTCTGTAATCTGGCATACAGGGCATTTCTCTCTCTGTAGTCTGGCATACAGGGCATTTCTCTCTCTGTAGCCTGGCATACAGGGCATTTCTCCGGTGGGCCGACAGTCCTCAGGGGCCGATGCTTTTTTTTTTATTTTCAAAATTTCCCTTAGAGACCGGCCCCTAATTCATCTGTAGCCCCTTAATGCACACTATAATAGTCATTGAAAAGTGAACTACCATAATACTACAATAATGTACTATGACATAACACAGGGCCTTTAGAAATGCACTATGACTTGGTCATTGCCATTCTGGTAACAGCAAATTATAACGCTGGGTCTTAACAGGTTAATAAACAGTGGACTGAGCCCATCATGATTGTAGTATGGGGGTGGGCATGAGGGGCTGGTCAATGCCAAAAATGGCCAGGCCGGTTTGCAGTCCCTGTCCAGCCCTGATCATCATACTGTGCCTCAGCACAAGAGCACTGGCATCTTGATCTGGGCAGCAGCAACAGCAGCAGGGGCAATGGAGTGTATCCTGTCTCTCTCCAGGGCTGTTGTAAATGCCCTCTATTCTTATCCTTTGTCTATTTGTCTTCTGTATCTACAGTGACCGTATACATCACCACCTCTGCATGCTCTCCTGAGTGTTCATCTTTCTCACATAATTTCTATCCATTAACAATTTATCTACTTTAATTCATATTTATCTTATCTTATATATCTTATTATCTTACTTCTTTCTTTTCTCTTCCCTGCCGCTGTGGACTTGCACTAACAACATTTATTAGTTATTACTAACTACTTTTATGACTTTTATCGTTATTTATTCTTTTTTATTTCTTTCTTTTCTCCTTCCTGCAGTCTGTCTGCTGGTGCCCTAGCTGTGGCACTTCATCAACAGCTTCTCTACTTTTATCACTTTTCTTCTTAATTATTCTTTTCTTTTGTCCGCCCTGCAGACTGCCTGCTGTGCTGTGGTCCTGCATTAACATCTTCTCTACTTTTATTCTTAATTATTCTATTTATTTATTATGTATCATTCATTCTATCTTCTATCTTCTATCCCCTGTGCACTTTGTATTTGCTAGTGATGTTGGCTATGATTATGTCCTCTTTTGGAAGTCGCTTTGGTTATAAAGTGTCTGCCAAATGCAATGTAATGTAATGTAATGTAATCTTATGTCTTTCTTCCCGCAGTCTGCCGGTGCCTGTGGTCTTATTTATTCTTTTCTTTTGTCCTCCCTGCAGTCTGCCTGCTGTGGTCCTGCATTAACAACTTCTCTACTTTTATTCTTAATTATTCTATTTATTTATTATATACCGTATTATTCATTCTGCTTTATTTCTTTCTTCTCTCCACCATCCAGTCTGCCGGTGCCGTGGCTGCTGTGGTCCAGCATCAACAACTTCTCCCCGGTGGCGGTGAGCAGCAACGGGCTCTTCTGCGCCATCGTGCTGCTCTTCCTCATGCTGCTCTTCGTCATCATCTCCATCGCCTCCTGCAAGTGGAAGATGAACAAGGTGCTGGGCTCCACCATGTTCCTGCTCTACTTCATCTTCCTGGTGCTCAGCGTCATGCTGGAGGACCGCATCATCGTATGTCCTGTCTCCATCTAGTGGACCGCATCATCGTATGTCCTGTCTCCATCTAATGGACAGCGTCATCGTATGTCCTGTGCCCGTTTAAAAGACAGCATCATCGTATGTCCTGTCTCCATCTAATGGACAGCGTCATCGTATGTCCCGTCTCCATCTAGTGGACCGCATCATCTAATGGACCACATCATCTAAAGGACCGCCTCATCTAAAGGACCGCATCATCGTATGTCCTGTCTCCATCTAATGGACAGCGTCATCGTATGTCCTGTCTCCATCTAATGGACAGCGTCATCGTATGTCCTGTGCCCGTTTAAAAGACAGCATCATATGTCCTCTGTCCATCAAATGGATCGCATCTTCTAATGGATCACATCATCTAATGGACCGCATCATCTAAAGGACCCCATCCATTATTGTCCTGCCTCCATCTAATGGACAGCATCATCGTATGTCCTGTGCCCATTTAAAAGACAGCATCATCGTATGTCCTGTGCCCATTTAAAAGACAGCATCATCGTATGTCCTGTGCCCATTTAAAAGACAGCATCATCGTATGTCCTGTGCCCATTTAAAAGACAGCATCATCGTATGTCCTCTGTCCAACTAAAGGACAGCATCATCGTATGTCCGATATGGATCTAAAGGACCGTGTCCCCAACATTTCCCAACATTTTCCCACTTTTGAGGCCCACTTGAAATTTTCACAAATATTGGCCCAAACTTCTGCCCTATAAATAATACAACTCAGCAACAAATAGTATCTAGAAAATGATTTCACTGCGCACTCTTCGTGGCTAAAGGATCACATCATCATATGCCCTGTGTCCATCTAGAGCCCAGAGATTCCTGTGTCCATCTAAAGGACAGCGTCACCACATGTCCAATGTCCATCTAAGGAACCGCATCACCATGTGTCCAATGTCCATCTAAAGGACGCTAAACTTCGGCTTTTTTCGCACACCTCAGCTGGCAGGTGCGTCGGAAATGGCACCATGGGTCACTCAGCAATAGTTTAAAAAAACTCCCGCACACTGACCATTTCGCTGTTCTTTCTTTAATAAACGACGTTTCGGTACTAGACCTTCATCAGGCAACTGATGAAGGTCTAGTACCGAAACGTCGTTTAAAGAAAGAACAGCGAAATGGTCAGTGTGCGGGAGATTTTTTAAACCATCTAAAGGACGCGTCATCATCAGCTACCCATGCTCAATCTGGAGGTGTGCATTTGAAGGACTACATCACTGACTTCTTGTCTCCATGCACACTCACATGCATACTGCATGCACACACACACAAACACACACACACACACACACGCACACACATACACACACACCTCGTGGGGTCGCAATCCTAAGAACCGCGTCATTCGTCTGTTCTTTGCCCACCTAAAGGAGTACAATGTCCTTTCTTCCCTTCAAGGCGGTGCACACAAATGTACACACACACACGGGGGAAATGTACACACACACACACACACACACACTCACTGGAATGTCATGCCATGGCAGAGGACCTCATCATCATCTGCCTCATGTCCACACCACAGGCCTGGCCTCTTCTCTTCGTGTCTACGTAACTGGACACACATTTAAACACGCACACACAGTCGCGCACACACAGGCGCGCGCACACAAATGCGCGTAGTACACACTCTCTCTCTCTCTGTCTCGCTCTCTCTATATTTTCTCTCTCTCTCTCTCTCTCTCTCTCTCTCTCTCTCTCTCTCTCTCTCTCTCTCTCTCTCTCTCTCTCTCTCTCTCTCTCTGAGTTCCTGACTGCAGTTTCCACTCTTTCCATCAGGGTCATAAGTGTGTTAATTGTTCACTATGAACTGCTCGCTTGCTAACAACAGAGACCTGTGTTTCTTGGTGCACTCACATCTTTTGTTATCTGTCATGGTTTTGTGTGTGTGTGTGTGTGTGCATGTTTTGTGTGTGTGTGTGTGTGTGTGTGTGTGTGTGTGTGTGTGTGTGTGTGTGTGTGTGTGTGTGTGTGTGTGTGTGTGTGTGTGTGTGTGTGTGTGTGTGTGTGTGTGTGTGTGTGTGTGTGTGTGTGTGTGTGTGTGTGTGTTACAAAACTCAAAACCACAGTTTTTTTCTCCCACTAAACTTCAATCATATCTTGTTTGAAATAATGAACGGTTGTATTACCGAATGTGATAGCACCAGGGCACCAGGTGACGCATCGGTCCCTTACGAACTGCATTGAAACAACGTGTGGGCCAGATTACTGCTGTGTGTGAAGACACAGAGAGAGTGAATAAGAGGATTAATGGATTGAGATGTGTTACATTGTGTGATTGTGTGTCTGTGCATGTGTGTGTGCGTGCGTGCGTGTGTGTGTGTGTGTGTATGTATGTGTGTGAGTGAGTGTTTACCCTTGGCAGAGATTGACACCACTCTTACTGATATTCCACTCTCCACACTCTGCCTGCTGGACATTGTTCCTACCTGTGCTATACCTGCAAGTACTGGACTGCAGCACGGGAGAACTTAAATCTGTCATGTTGGCTTTGGTTTGCTTGTTTGTCTGTCTGTTTGTTGTTGTGTGGAGTCATGTGTCTTTGTTTGGTGTGTGTGGTGGATTGTGGCGTCGACTTGAAAGAGTACCTGGAGAGGTGTGCAGGGGTGCATGTCTGGAAAGCGTGGTTGCTAACTACGTTAGCTACTTTGTTGGTTGCAATGCAATTTCCCATTGGCAACTACCCAAGTTGCCAACAGGCTGACAACTACGTTTTCGAGAAATGCACCCCAGATTTGTTCCACTTCAGGGACTATTGTACACTACCACCGTCGACCCAACTCTCTGTAAATCATCTAAGTTTGACTAACTGCTGAAATGTTTTTGTAAAAAAGAAAAAAAAGGATTATGATGTGTATTGTTAGCATACACAAGCTAAAGGTTCTTTGTGCTTGATGTAAAATGTACGTATTTTCTTTGTCCGTTTTATTTTTTTGTCTTAGTACATGTGTGTAGGCATTCATGTGCGCATACATTCCCATCAATTTGCAGGTGAAATTAAACTTGCACAGAAATGACCAGGAGTATACCACTGTTTTTGATGTTTTATTTGTTTGACTGGCTGCATTACTGTAATATAAATATGCAAACCGTCACAATAATCTTTGCCCTACAATTTACGTACAACGTTACACAAGGCATAGTATTTTTTACAGTTTTAAAGATGCACCGTGTAAGGTGGTGGCCAGAGTAGGTACTGCAATTATGCTGCTCACTGAAACTGTACTGTCTACTGCCAAATTTGATCTTTTCATTAATATTTACTAAATAATGAACTAATATTTACTAGTATGACAAAAGTACAGTATGTTTTACAGTTAAAACTGTCTATTTCTGGAAATTCAAAATGGCGGACATCGGAGAAGATCCCCTTTTCATGTATGAAAAGTGCAATTTTCCCAGTTGTAATGAATACTTAGAATTCGATGGTGGTGGTAAGTTTGCATGGAAAAGGGAACATTTGTGAATGGGCAGCTCGAATTCTGGAAATAAACTTGTAAAAATATTGTGCGGTGCACCTTTAAACATTTCTTCTGAAGAACCAGTGCAGTCTACTCAATGATGAACCATACAGTACAAACATAACCAATAACAAAACAACTTCATGCAGTACACAGTATGTGTTTGGGTTTTAAGAAAAGAACGGATGTATGCATACTGTAAGCTGGAAACAGAACAGAAACTTTATTTTTTTTACAAATTTAGTTTGAAGTCAGAGAAGATGGGCGGCCAATCTTTCGCACTGTAAACTTTACTAATACCTCACAGTATGTGGCAGAGGTCAGCAGAACAAGCTAAAAAATGTTTTAACAAAAAAGTGCTTCAATCAAAACTTTTCTGTTCCCACTTTTTTGTGTTATGTTGTGAGTTTCACACAGTTTGTTTTTTTTAAACGGGATTGGCAAAATTCTGGTTCAAGCAGACCTTTTTTCATTTTTTTATCTTCTCATTTGGTTGTCCAGGTCAGATGTTTTTGGATGTGTGGGCAACAACAGTTCAATATAGTAGCCAAGGCAGTCTCAAAGGGCATTTGATGTATTTCTCTTTTTCAATTTTCATCCTGTGATTGTATATTCAGTCAATAAACATTTGGCTACAGTGTGTGGTGTGTATGATCTCCCCAGCGTGTGGAAGGTGCATCCTCATGTTGTTGTCCATCCGCTTACCACAATACCACATACATTTCTGCAGTCGCGTAAGGTGGCATTAACATGTCTGTTTGTATGTGTGTGTGTGTGCGGCGCGCACGTGTGTGCGCGCGCGTGTGTCGAATACAGACAGAGACACACACTAGACACGTACACTGAACACGCCAACCAACCCCCCTCACCAAACACACACACACACACACACACACACAGACGTACACATGAGGTCAAATGGTATCTGTGAGTGTGCTCAACTTCATTGTGAAGGCTGATGACTTTAACCTGAGACAGGGGCCATTGCCACCCGTTGGGGCTGATTTAACATCAATGAAGGAAGCCAGCATGCCTGTGTTTGTGTGTATGTGGGTGTGTGTGTGTGTGTGTCTGCGCGCGCGTGCATGTGCGTACACATAGGGGTGGGTGTATTTGTGTGAGTGTGGGAGAGAGAATTCTGAGTGATTGTATGAGCTCTTGTTCCAGGACTTTGTCTGATTGAAGACAATCCAATCAGGGGTGCTCAAAAGAACCAGACACACGCACGCATGCACACACACGCACGCACGCACACACACACACACACACACACACACACACACACACACACACACACACACACACACACACACACACACACACACACACACACACACACACACACACACACACACACACACACACACACACACACATACACACACACACACGCACGGACAAACACACGTACACACACACACACACACACACACACACACACACACACACACACGGCGGCCAGATGAAGAGGCGCCACCTGAGAGCATGAACTCTCATTCTCATCACAGCAGTCAGTCACCACAGGGCCGCTGACAGCTTTGGCTGGGCCCAGGGCAAAGACATTTGAATCCCCCCCCCGAAAAATAAATAAATAAATAAACAAACAAACAAACACACAATGAAATGAGGACTCCTTCTCTGCCCGGTCCCGGGACATCTGACCTGTTTGTGAACCCTCACCCTGTCAGCTTCATAGGGAGTTAGGACAGATAACCATTGTTGGGAGTAACACATTACAAAAGTATAGTCAATTACTGAAATGCATTCCTTTTTGCTGTAACTAGGCAGTACAAGACATTACAGGGGGGGGGGGGGAGTTGTAATATATACCAGTTACAATGCTTTCAACTTAACAGCATGTCAACTGGCATCTACCCTACCTCATCATGATCAAGAAAGTGCATCCACAAAAGATCAGTAGTCATTTTTATTATTACAATCAAATCCACAAACACAATACAACTAATATACATAAAATCCAGAAAAGAGAACTAATTGTTGGTCAGTTTCATGTACATACATACATTATCTTTGCTATACACATACAGTATACAGTAAATTACAGCAGGAAGACTTTGTCAAAATAGAGGAATATCTGAGCACTTCTGTTGGTTGGTACCAGGAAGACCAAGCATCACATTAATGATTGTACATACAAAGATTGTTCTAGATTGTTCTAGATTGTTCTAGATTGTTCTATTAGTGCAGGCACCAGTGTTAAATGGCATCTACCAGTGTTCTGACAAGGCATCCTACATCTGCAAATTATCCTACAGCATAGGATTTTAACATAGCCATAACCCAGACCATAACCCTAGCCCTAGGGACATCTACTGTAGCACATTTGAATGGCTTTATTGGACAATTTGTAGCATAGGATAAAAAAGTACTGAATATCGGCTCTATTTTGATCCATCAAACGGTCTGCACACGTAATGCTGCGGCAAACCAACTGCAGCTGGTCCTGGAGGACACATGCAGTGATGTCTGTGCAACGTCTGTCTTGGTAGCATGGGAGAAGGAGGGTATCAAACGTTTGCTGAGATCAGGTTCAGTTAAGTGGATCTACAGTAAAGGTCTGTCATATTCATGCATCTAGAGTAGAGTAGCGTACAATGTTAGGCCACACAGATGCCCTCTCAAAGTCAGAGGTGCTTGTGAGCTCTCTGTCGCGGTTCTAGAGTCACAGGCCAATGTGGTACATACATAGGCTACATAGATACAAACACTAAGGGTGTTACTTTAATCTCTTTAAATGTCTGACTGACATGGGCGTTGTGAAATAGGCCTTAATCTCTATGCTGCTCATTCAAGTGCTTGCTTACTTCACTGCTGTGCAGCTTACTTACACAGGGTCACGCTTGTTTCATCACTAGCCTATATGTACATCACATAGTGTTTAGTAACACTTTACTTGACGCCGGTGTCATAGGCGTGACGTGACCGTGTCATAGCAGTGTCGTAACGCAGTCATAGCCATGTCATAAACATGCTCTCAATGATGTCATACACATTTTATGATGGCTGTCATTAAAGCGACATTCGGTTATGGTAAAGGCACCCCTAACAATGCTAACGCTTCATAACCATAAAACGTTTATGACATTGACATTATGTTTATGACTGACTCTGGCTATGGGACTATGGTATGACACTGTATGAACACTGTTATGACGTCATCTCATGCATATGACGCCTGTGTCAAGTAAATTGTCAAGAACATTGCAGTGTTCTGACTTGTCAGTTAGCTTGCTCATCCATTCATTCATTCAGTCAGTCACTCACTCACATAATCATTCCGTTGCAGACTCACTCATTCACTCACACACTCAATTGTACAATAACTCACTCACTCATTCATTCATTTACTTAGGCTACTCCCTCAATGACATTTTCTGTGAATGTGTCAAATACCCTCAATTGTTCACTCGTGTCTCACATCTCTCTCACTCAACACCCAATCCTGTTCATTTGCACAAGACTAGCCTTTACTACTCACTCTTCCTCTCGCAGACCATCACTCATCACTTATTCTCTCTCTCTCTCTCTCTCTCTCTCTCTCTCTCTCTCTCTCTCTCTCTCTCTCTCTCTCTCTCTCTCTCTCTCTCTCTCTCTAGCTACATTCACATACATCACTTATTGCTACCTCCTACTATAGTTTCTCAGTTAGTCGCACAAAAGTTAAACTACTTGTAACTGGGAACTCATGGCATTGCATCACCTACCACACCATACAGGTCTCGCATTGCTGTAACACTTATACACACTGTACATTCTATTGACTACTGGTAGGATTGCTCTGCAAGTAGTGAGAAGGGTTGCCATCTCTATCTGACAAAAAAATGGACATTTCAAACTCAAATGACATTTTTACTTGTTTAGAATGGCTTCATTCTGTGTCCAGGAAAGTATTTTCTTCTGGGACAGGCCATTAAAAACTGGGACAATCAGGAAAAAAACGGGACAGGTGGCAACTCTAGTACTAAGCAGGGTTGCCTTGATGAGATTGATGATTCCCACCCCAAAAGACAGAACAGCCAACCCAAGTGCCATTTTTACCCGAAGACGGCCATCCCAAGCAGCCCAATTGGCCGGTAAACCACCCAATCTGGCAACACTGGTGCTAACTAGCAATGTGTGTGGATGTCACATTTTTTAGGCATGTATGTATCTTTCGTCTCCTGTCTTCTCACTGGGCCATCTGTACCACTACAGCCTTCCAAGCCTTGTCCTTATCAAAGTCCCTCAA
>NC_085860.1:38296518-38299018 GCF_034702125.1 Engraulis encrasicolus | reverse complement strand
CTTCTCTTTCCAGAAATGCACCCCTGAACAGCCCGTGGACCTCTGCCACACTGCCCCTGCCCCTGTCCCCCTGCATGGGAACCTTGTTGTATATGAATGAGCCGTGATGGGTGCACTGATGGGTGATGGGACATGAGGAGCGAGTGAATGAGGGGGTATGCTACAGCTTCCAATGTTTGTGTTTGTGTATGATTGTGTGTCTTGTGATTGGTGTTGTGTCGTTGGTTGAGAGAAGGAAGTGGACGGAAGGTAGGAGTGAGGGGGGCATGCGCGTGTTTGGGGGAGTGTGTGTTTGTGTTGTGTGTGTTCGTGTGTAAAACTTACAGTGTTCAACACTATTCTGAATATACAGTTTATAGTTAGTTTTTAGCACCATTGTTGGGCATACATGGCTCTGCAGTGTTAAACACAGAAAGAGTTAAATGTAACACTAAAATTGCGACTGTGTGTGCTCAGAATAATGTTGAATTAACTGTGGAGAAGTTGTGAGGGGTTGGATAGGAGTTGGGATATGAGTGAATGAGGTGCATGTTTGTGTTTGTGTTTGTGTTTGTGTGTGGGGATGGGGTGGGGTGTAATTGAGGGAGGCCAGAGATGACTGGGGATGAGTGAGTGAATGAGGGGCGGTGAATGTGATTGTGTGCATGTGAGTGTGTGGTGTTTACTGGGGTGGGGGGTTGGTGATATGATTGAGGGCATATGTGTGTGGGATTGGGGGCAGTGGGGTGGGTGGCAGCGGTTAGGGGATGCTCATGTGTGTGAAATTCTGCATGTTTGTGCATTGGAATGGGAGTAAGTGTGTGCATGCGGTCAGAACACCCACCACACTCAGTTGTGCAGCTCTGTCAGAGATGCAGCACATGAGCTTGTGCACTGTAAAACACTGCAGCCAATTAAATGTAAAAAAAGTAAGTTGCCCGGCTGCCTTACATTGATAAGTTAACTCAACTTGAGATTTTGATTTCTGAGTTGACACAAGTATAAGCCTTAAGTTGAGTTGACTTACAAACTTAAGGCAGAAGGACAAGTTAGTTGTTTACGTTTAACTGGCTTGCAATCTTTTACAGTGCTACCTCATTTATCAGCTCAGCTCTAGTCCGATGGTAGCACAAATACAACATGCACACCTGTTTACATCAACATCCCATTAGCCAACAGCTGTTGAAAACCACGTGAAGACCGAGAGCAATGTGTTGGTTTAATAAAACAACACAAAATATCTTTTCAATACATTTTCCAATACTGATTCAGTGGTTCTTTCTTCCACTTTAATTCAGCCTACCCTGTCACGTCCCGTTGGCTATAACTTCACTAAGCAAGTTTGCGGTTGTGTGCTTTCTCCCCTCAGTTTCACTGGCAGACAATTCTGCTCTCAGATTGCAGGGCAACTAAAGAGGACAAAACCACATGGTGTTGCATTAAGGTTGCCTAAATCACCCAAAGCCACATGGTGTTGCATTAAGGTTGCCTAAATCAGTGTTTCCCAACCAGGGGCACATGTACCACTAGGGGTACGCGAGCACACTGTAGGGGGTACTTGGAAAAAATGAAAAAAAATTATGGAGTATAGTCATATTGGGATATAGAGCAAGAGTGAGGGGGTACTCATGGTATGACAAAAAGGCTTAGGGGGTACGCAAGATAAAAAAGGTTGGGAAACACTGGCCTAAATCACCCAAAGCTAAGGGGTGCCTGGCAGTAAGCTCCAGCTCCTCAAGCATTCTGCAGCAGTGGCTGCCTAAAGTCTAGTTAAAAAGCAAAGCAGTCAGCCAGTCTGACGTTGATGCTGATTGTATTCTGCTGTGTGTTGTGTTCTGCTATGAAACAAAAGGACATCGATTGGCATGCGGTTAACGTTATTCGAATAGTATGAATGTAAAAACAAAAAAGACAGAAATAAAGACAGGGCATGAAGAAATTCCAAGGCACTCTCTGTCTTACTCAATAAAAAAGCTATAGCGAGTAAGCAAGTTTAAAATTGAACAGGGTAAAAAAAAAGTCAAGCTGTTTCTGCCTTAGGCCTTCTTCAGGGCATACAAACTCCCCCCACCTCTACTGTTAGGGAATCAGGAGAGGAAGAGTCTGGCCCTGGTCTGCATTGCTTAGTCAGTGTGAACCAATTGGAAATGACGGTATGGAAAACACAGTCTCTATCTAAAGGTCATTGGTCAAAGAAAACCGAAAACATACTGAACATATTTTTCAATAATGAATTCCCGAAAGAAAGAAAAAACATGTGCAGACCTACACAGACACAAACACAAACACAGACTTGTCAGTTGTTCAAGTTTTAGAGCAATTAGTTTGTTCGATTACGTAATTGGGGGAAAAAAATTGGCAAAATGAAGAGATACGAGCTGCTCCGAGCCAAGAGGTGCATAATCACTTTCACAGCAACCCAAGAGGGGTCAGAACAAGAAACTTCCGCAAAACATCCATAAAACATCAAACATAGAAATTTAGAAAACTGCTAAATATTCGATGACAACTCTTGAAAAAC
>NC_085860.1:38244018-38291518 GCF_034702125.1 Engraulis encrasicolus | reverse complement strand
ATGGGAAAGCATTACAGAAATTTCACTTTGACACAATGATTAGTGACCTTTTAACAACATATTTAACCGCTTAAATTTCTTGTTCACTCAGAAAAAAACAAAATACAGCCATGAATGTTTGAACATGTACTCACAAAAGTGAGTACACCCCAGATTAAAATCCGGTACAGAAGGGGCTATGTTGGCTCGAATCGTCTCGAAATGAAACGAAATGAAAAGGGATGACAAGGGAGGTCATCAGTGTGCGTTTCAACCTTTCTTTGCATTGAACTTTTACATTTTGAGTCTGCATCTGGCTTAAATAGATTGGTGTGAGATTTGAATGCAATCCTATGGAGAATATCATGATCTGCTTCAGTAGTCACAGTGCATGATGACATGCATGTTTCTTTTAGGTGTAGTTCAGATTACCAATGTTGACAGCATTCATGCATCCATAAACCATGTCAGTCCCACTACCATGCTTGGCTATTGAGAGGGTACACCTTTTTTGTAAAACTCACTTGTTTACCACCACACATGCTTGACACCATCTAAAGTATATTTGTTTACCTTGGTCTCTTCAGATCACACGACATGGTTCCAGTGATCCATATGCTTGGTCTGTTCATCTCTCTTGAGACCAGGATAAACAAATTTGCTTTAGATGGTGTCAAGCATGTGTGGTGGTAAACAAGTGAGTTTTACAAAAAAGGTGTACCCTCTCAATAGCCAAGCATGGTAGTGGGACTGACATGGTTTATGGATGCATGAATGCTGTCAACAATGGTAATCTGAACTACACCTAAAAGAAACATGCATGTCATCATGTACTGTGACTACTGAAGAAGATCATGATATTCTCCATTGGATTGCATTCAAATCTCGCACCAATCTATTTAAGCCAGATGCAGACTCAAAATGTAAAAGTTCAATGCAAAGAAAGGTTGAAACGCACACTGATGACCTCCCTTGTCATCCCTTTTCATTTCGTTTCATTTCGAGACGATTCGAGCCAACATAGCCCCTTCTGTACCGGATTTTAATCTGGGGTGTACTCACTTTTGTGAGTACATGTTCAAACATTCATGGCTGTATTTTGTTTTTTTCTGAGTGAACAAGAAATTTAAGCGGTTAAATATGTTGTTAAAAGGTCACTAATCATTGTGTCAAAGTGAAATTTCTGTAATGCTTTCCCATGAAAAGATATACTCAAAAATCTGCTAAACTGTGAGGGGTGTATTCACTTTCGTGATATACTGTACTTCATGAGGCCAGGGGGGAGAGAGGGAGACATTGTTGAGGAGGTATCCATGGAAACGGGAGCTTAAGAGGCGACACTGAGCTCGAACTGTACTGCTGTGCGAAGAATCTGAATGTGGTGCAGTCTACTAGGCTCTTCCCCTTCTCCACACACTACACACGCATGCACACAAACACACACACATGGACGCACTCACACACACACACTCACTGACGCATGCATGCACACATGCACATTTCACTATCTTCAGCCATTATTGGAAAAACGTAACACTTCACTTGTCAAGGGTATCTTACTACATCATCTATATTAATGTTATTTTGAATTTGATCTCTATTTAGTGTTTATCTGTAAATTTCTTTGTTAGTAACTAATTGCAAAAGGTCGGAACAGTTTCTCATAAAAAATGCATATGACATGAAGTGATGTGCATGCCTGACTGCTGTGCTCCTCCCACGTTAGTCCAACAATAGTCAATGTCAATAGTTAGTCAATCGATCAAGGGTAGGCCTTCAAGGATTTCAAGGGTAGGCCTATAGCAGTGGTTCTCAAACTTTTTCCATCATTCAGAGGGTCTGAATGCTTCGCCCCCCCCCCCCCCAAGCAACAGTAGTACTCGCTATCGCTGTGCAGAATCAAAGGAAAGGTGATGACTGGTGAAATTAAACAAAGAGGGACTGGAGTAGAATGCAGATGTGTGTTCATTTCCTATGACATTCAAATGAATGACAATTAATAATATAAATAATGTTGGTGAGGGCTTTAAACTTATTGACTTATTGGCGAGACAGGAAATCATTTCCTTGGGGAAAAAAACCCAAAATCAGATGTCACAAGCCCCCCCCCCTGAGATGCCTCTGGGCCTGGTAGGTCCATTCAGTAGTCCATCCTTGACCACATTGGCTGCTGGGTAAACTCCTCTTTCTGTAAGTCCACATGAGTAAAGTAAACTCTTGTGTTCTTGTTGTGTTTATCCCCCGCTTCATCCATCATCCACCAGCCCATACAGTACATCTGCATCGCGCATGGCATGCATTGTTGAAAATCTCTGTGGGGATGTATGGAGAGAGAGAGAGAGAGAGGGAAAGAGAGAGAGAGAGAGAGGGAAAGAGAGAGAGAGAGAGAGACCCCCCCACCAACCTCCTCAGATTCCATGACACTGGGGAAAAGCTGAAGACAATCCCAGGCCTGTTTACTGGAGATCTGCACAAGTAAGCTCTGATCTGCTGTTGCTGCTCCCCCTTTCCCCACTTGTAACCCCCCCCCCTCCCTGCCTGCCTGTCGCTGTCTTTTTAATAGCCTGCCTCAGCTCTTATGCCCCCCCGCCCCCTGGAGTTTGTCTGAGTAGATTCCTGTCATATGGTACACTGTTCTCATGCTTGTTTTGAAGTCTCTCGCTAACCCCATTCCATGTCTCTCTGCTCCTCTCTCTCTCTCTCTCTCTCTCTCTCTCTCTCTCTCTCTCTCTCTCTCTCTCTCTCTCTCTAGCACCCCAATATTCTGGCTCTGTTCATGTCAACAGACAACACATTCCTTATCTGTTGAGCTTGTTAAAACTATAAATGTCCTGTACTGTACTGCATGTACTGCAGGCACAATAGGGCTGAAAGAGGCTTGCTTACAAATGTTTTGTGTTTTGAGCATTATGGTACGTTGCCAAATAGCAATATTTTTTTATCGTATTCCAGTGTAAACCTGTAAATAATTGTCTAATTGTTACTTTAGGTATCACTTGACAAAAATATCTCCTCCAGTGATGTATTAAGTACTGGACTGGAGGAGTGGAGTACAAGTACTCAATCATGAAACTGACTTGAGTAGAATTAAAAAAGGCTCTTCTAATACCATACTCAAGTGGAAGTACAAAAGTATTTAATATGTCTTTTACTTACTAGATATTGCAAATAGACATGTTTTACGAATACTTGGTGGAAAGCTAACCCTTTGTACAGAAGTGCTAAAGCACAGTTCAATAAACTGTATTGAAAGTCTGCTGATTGACCACATTCAGGGCCGGATTATGACTGAATGGGCCCTTGGGCCTGGACAAAAAAAATCCAACATATTCCCCTTTAAATGTGAAGAAATTGAATGGCAGCAAACACTGAACTTCCAATGGCCTTAGTGGGTTGTAACTGAAATAAAATAATCTTTTGACCATATAGTGTTGTCATCTGGGACAGTGTGCTTTGAAAGTTGCTTATGAGCTCTGTGCAGCTTTGAAAAGGCAGCGAGAACCCAATCTAATACTGCCCTCTAGTGGACTTTATATTAGTTGTACAAGATGCAAGTATATTATGTCTACTCTCTGGAAAATAAATAACTAATAAAGTAATGAATAACAGGCCGAAAAAGCCCACAACAAATCTCCAGTAGGTGTACTCTATGGCAGTCTCACTGGCTCATTGGGCAATATAATGTCAGTCCGGTGTCCAGTATGTCTACGTCTTTACATGGGATGGAAAGAAACACAATTTCCTTGTTTGACCTGTGCAAATGAGGAAAATAACGCAGACTTGACTTAAATTGATAGGACAGTAAGGAGAGTAACAGGAAGCAATTGAAACAGGAGGACGAGGAAATGACCTCGGGCCAGAATCGGCCCCAGGTCCCCTGGTGTAACACTATGGTGCCCATAGGCATTTGAGTCATGGCCAAGAGCCCTCAAGACATTTCCGTAAGTAGACTTGCACACAGCTCCATGACATAAACTTGTTATGACTTGTGACATTCGGTTACGTTAAAGACAGTCCTAACAATGTCAACTTATCATGAACATGAAATGTTTATGAGATTGACATGTTGACTGTACTTCAAAGCAGCAGTACTGTTTACCCCCCCCCTCCCCCAAAAAAGTAACATGCATACCGGTAACATGACAGCACACACAAGCCCACCTCATACGTCAATGACAGTAACGCTTTATTAAGTTGTTCATTTGTTTTTTGTTTCATTTTAAGCAAATGTATTTTAGAACTCATTGTTCGTTGTGGTAATACTTACTGTATTAGTAACACATATTGAAGATAGTTTCAAGTTATCAAGATGCAGAGATGTATTTACATGACAAATTCCATAATATAACTTGTTACACAGTAATATTACATTACATTAGCAATAACAGTAGCAATAGTATTAATACATTATCATACACAACTGTCATTCAAGGTATGCCTATAGAGAAAGAGAAAGAACCAAAATTTAAACACTTAGTGGTTTCTTTTGCCTTAAGACATGTAAAAGTTTTTATCTTTTACCTGACATGTTTCGACGGTGTTACTTCCGTCTTCATCAGAGGGTCACTGTGATGTTGATGCGTGACGTGCTTTAAAAACAGCTGATGTTGTTGTGGAGGTGTGACCTCCCTGTCAATAATGACAGGTTGGTCACACCTCCTGCTGTTAGAGTTGTCCTCTTAGGATGGTGGTCCAGGTGTGTGAGAGCATGTATGCCCCCTCATCCCTGTTCATGGTACAGGCTGAAGAACAACACATCCGACAGGCACTTGCAGCTTGCCAATACCCACCATGGGCCATTCAAAAAGGCGCCCTACAGGTAAAATCGAAGGAGGAAACACAAGGGAAGAAAAGAAAAAAGCAGTCCACACAAAAACCGGAAAACAAAGGAATGGTGATCCTGCCCTACATCAAAGGGATCACCGAACGCATACAGCGAGCCATGAAGAAACACAAGATACAAACGCCAGTAAAGCCACACACCAAACTACGACAGCTGCTAGTACACCCCAAGGACAAAATAGACCAACATAACAAATGCAATGTCATATATGAGATTCCGTGCCGGTCATGCAACAAGTCATATATTGGGGAGACAGGGAGGACATTCAACATAAGAAAAAATGAGCATAAAAAAGAGTGTGAAAAGGAAACAGAACAAAGACATACAAGAGCAATAAAGGAGAGAGCCACACAGGAGAACCTCAAATCAGCCATAACTGACCACTGTAGGAGGGAAAATCACATCATGGACTGGGACAAGGCAAAAGTCATACAGCAAGAGAACAACAGATACCACCGCTGGATTAAGGAGTCCATGGAGATCAGAAAGCGTAGCCCAAGTACCATGAACAGGGATGAGGGGGCATACATGCTCTCACACACCTGGACCACCATCCTAAGAGGACAACTCTAACAGCAGGAGGTGTGACCAACCTGTCATTATTGACAGGGAGGTCACACCTCCACAACAACATCAGCTGTTTTTAAAGCACGTCACGCATCAACATCACAGTGACCCTCTGATGAAGACGGAAGTAACACCGTCGAAACATGTCAGGTAAAAGATAAAAACTTTTACATGTCTTAAGGCAAAAGAAACCACTAAGTGTTTAAGTTAAACAGTTAGACATAATGAACTTAATTCATATAAAGAACCAAAATATTACAGATGATAAAGAGACTAGATAAATAACCCAAATCAAAGGCAGACAGATATAAAGCTGTTTTTAATTTCTTAAAAAAAACATACTACTGTTGTGTTGTATGTATCCATTCTAATTTCAACAGAAAGCTGATGAAGTACTTGATGACTTTATTGCTAAATGCCAAATGCTAAATTCACCCGGTCTGAGTTTTACCCTTTGTACAAAGAGCAGAGAAGACTCTAAAGACCAAAGGCATATTTAAGGATGATATTGCTCACATCTGCCATATATATTTAGGACCTAGACCATTTAGTCTTATAAACAAAAAGCAGTTTCCAACTCAATCCTAAACCTCACTGGGAGCCAGTTAAATTAATCTAGCCACTGGAATGATGTGATCGCTTTTCTTTGTTTTGGTTACAATTTTAGCTGCAGCATGTTGGACTCGTTATACAGTACCTGAGAGACTTTTGGCCTGTAAGTATAGCAATGCAATAGTACCCTACAGGAAATAAAACCATGGATTAGTCTATCCAGATCCTGTTTGGATACAACATCTATAACTGTGTTTCTAGGTGCCAAAAAGCTGATTTAGTCACGTGTTTGATGTGAACACTGAAACTAAGATTAGCCTAATACCCATCATCACACAAAGGTTTTTGACATAAGCCTTAATTTAAAGTGATTCGTATTTTGGGTAAACACTGAGTTTCTTCTGAGTCTTCGATCTTTGTTTCCAAAAATGATTATTATACTTTTCTTTATTCAACGGCAAGATGATGATTGCATCTAGCTATTGTTTTTTCCAGGCATAAGCACGACTCAATTGGGCTAAAGTTAGGACAGACAGTAATGTAAATTTGAGTGTCATCGACATAGCTGTAAGTACTGAGTTTCTCTTTAAAGATTTCATGGTCAACCAGGTATTTAGGCCAACTTTGTCCTCCATTCCTTCATTAGCCTTAGCAGACAGTATGCAGACGCTATACAAAAAGACTTACAAACGAGGATATAATCCATTGCATACAACACAAGCAAATGCAAAGTCCACAGGAAATATTCATAAAAATAGGCATCTACACCAAGTAGCGTTAGTAAGTTAGTGCATTAGAGCGGGGTTAGGAAATTAGTGCAACAGAGGTTAGTGCAGTAAATAGTCAAGAACGAGAGGACTTGTTTACAAGCTTTATGAGAGCACCAGAGATGGCAAGGGACCCCTGGAGTATATTACCTGCATTGAAGATGGGACCAAATGTATATTTGTGTACATTATAATTAGGCAAAATGAACATTAATACATGTTTGCTCTCCATGTAATGGCAGGAAGGTGTTAATTAATATCTTGAGCAAGAGGCATCATAATTAATCATTAGTTATCAATTATAATTAATATAATAAATTAGTTATCAATTATAATCAATTCAGTCACTCATCCATTACTTTAGTGCATGCTAAGCATCCACCTTGTTCCTGTGTAATAACAACATAAAAGGGGTGCAATTTCCGGTTTAGCTGAGGCGCCACATAAATAAATGGTCCGTGTATAGGTTACCAACCGTAAGCGGCAACTTTGTAAAATATTGTGTGAAACACAAGTTATTTAAATGTGTTGGTCACAGTTAATGGTATTAAGAAGCTCGGGAACAAGTGGATCTGTTTGTGACTGCACAAATGAACATGAAACTACGTTAATGGGGCTTATGTTTTCCGAGGCCATTTTTCATTACATCATCTCAACCTGTAGATGGCAGTGGCACGGTAAAGCTGTTCTTTTTTGGTCCTTCATTTACAATGTGATGATTCATTATATTAAAAATCATACACCAGTTAACACAGAGTCATAACCAAAGTTAACAGTCATAACCATGACCATCATTACTAAGTGTAGGTGCCAGGGAGCTAGGAAAAAGGTGGCTAGAGGTAGGATTCCGGCTTTGTCGTGGCTGAACACAGGTATGGAAGGCTTTAAAGGTGCTCTGTGTAGGATGGTGGCCAGAGTAGGTATTGCAACTATGCTGCTAATTGAAGCTGTGCTGCCTGTTGCCAAATTTGATCGTCTCATGACCTTTCCATATTTACTAGATAATAAACTAATCTTAACTAGTATGACCAAACTACAGTATGTTTTACAACTAAAATGTCTATTTCTGGAAATGGACATGGAGAAGATCCACCTTCTCATGTACACCAAGAAGTGCAACTTTGTCAGTCATAACGAATACTCTTGATGGTGATAAGAATTTGTAAAAAAGCTAACATTTGTGAATGGGCAGCATGAATTCTGGGGAAAAAATTGCTAAAAATATTAGCCTACACAGAGCTGCCTAGACCATCAGCAGAGTACCATGTGTTGTGACCCTCCTGCGTGGTTGGCAGAGTTGTTTATCCTCACGCTGCAACTTCTTTATGCTTCCCCTATTGTGGACAGACAAGAGAGGAGGAGAATCACACAGGAGAACAACAGACTTAAGCTTAAAATAACCCTGTCCAAGAAGGCAAACACCCATTCCCAATATCCCTTAGCCTGCTAAAGTAGTGAGCTTTGTAAGCAATGCAAGCAGTTGTTTAAGGGCATTGTACTGTTTGTGTGTTTGTTACTATTTAAGTAGAGTTCCTTTACGGCATTAATCCCACAGGAGATGAAGGTGTCTAGCTGTTTACACATACAGTAATCCAAGATAGATACAATATTCATGGTAAGACATTACACACGACACAACACCATACATACAGAAAAAAACAGACCTGAACATATACACACACATAGACACATAAAAACACGCACATGGTGGTTCTTTATACTGATGTTTTTCTTTACTATTGCTTTCTTGATTACCTCACTACTTGGGTCATCCTACATGCTCCCCTTCACAGTTTGTGTCTGCTTGGCGTCGAGCAGGGCGTAATACTTGGAGAAGTTGTAGAGGAGAATGGGAATGGGCACGACCACTACTAGCAGTCCCGTCACAGCACACAGCATGCCGACCACCATGGGGCCCCAGTGCTCAGGATACATGTCGCCATACCCTACACTTGTCATGGTTATCACCGCCCACCAAAACGAAAATGGAATATTTTTGAAGTATGTGTATTCCAGACTCCTGTGTTCGACGTAAAAGATCAAGGTGGCATAAAACCCAAGGGCCACAAAGAAGGCAATGCCCAGGAGACAGAACTCTCGCATGCTGGCACGCAGCGCCAGCCCCAGCGCCCGGAGGCTCAGGCCGGCATTGGGTGGCATCATCTTGTAGACCCGCAGCAGGCGTATGACCCGGGCCGCACGCAGACTGCTGACGAAGGCTGTCATTGGGGTCCTCATGGCCGTCAGCTGGCGTCTGCCATGCTCGTACAAACACAGGTTCATGTAGAAGGGGAGGATGGCCACGAGGTCCACAAAGTTCAAGGGGCTGCGGAGGAAATCCAGCTTACTGGGGCAACACACCAGCCGGACCAAGAACTCTAAGGTGAACCAGAAGACACAGAGCAACTCGATGATCCAGAATTTGGCGGGCGTAATTTGTAAAAGCACCAACTCGTCCTCAACCAACTCATCAAATCTTCTACCATTGGCCACGGTGATATTTATTGGGACGAATATGACCTCCTGGTAGACAGACTCCACAGACTGTGCTGTCACGGCAACAAGGATGAACAGCGTGGAAATCACAGCCAAGATCTGAAAACAAACAAGACAGGCGATTCCAGAGAGTGAATTTAGCCCACTGTCACAGGGAATTGATGTGTGTGTGTGTGTGTGTGTGTGTGTGTGTGTGTGTGTGTGTGTGTGTGTGTGTGTGTGTGTGTGTGTGTGTTGGGGGTGTGTATTTTTTTTTAAACAAAAAAGTTGTGTGGCTTTTTTGTGCCGTTTTATAGGCCTTTCCAAACTGGATTGAGAAATGAAAAGTACAAGGGTTCTGCTCCCTAACACAAGTGATTTTTTTTTTTTACAAAATATTTTCATGGCTTTTTATATTTGATAGAGAGTGAGAGTGAAGAGATGACAGGAAAGGAGCTGGACTAGAACCTTGAGTCCCCATTCAAGCCGAAATGTGGGGGGATTTAGCACACTGTGCCAAAGTGATTTTACTAATAAGCTCATTAACCTGGCAGAGGGCATTTGAAGCAGGACAAGTGACATTCAATGGATATAGGCCTACTAATGCCAAAAGGCTAATTAGGATTTGGTTCATTGACTGAAACAAGGGACTGTAGGTGACAGGGCTTTTTACTTTCTGAACCCGAGATGCCCACCCCTACATTTATGAATGGATCTAAATATGATCTTTTCACTCACTATTTGGCCTACTGTAAATTTCACATTTACATTACATTACATGCAATAAATAGAATAGAAAGAATACATGAACAAACCATGGCAGCTGGGGATGAGTGGGGAGCGTCAAACACAGCCCAAATCTTTGCCATCGTCCCCTGCCCCTGCGCTGGGGCTTGTCCATTCTGCTCGGACAGGACCACCGCCTCCTGTGCATCCTGATACCGTTTCAATGTCGTGCAGCAACAAAGTTCCACATCGCTTTCACGGATGCCCCAGTAGGCGAGCTCCTCTCCGAACGAAGCGCCACACACATCCCCCGCACAGCACAGCTTCCCAGTGCGGTAGTAATTTAGGATATGGGCGAACGCAGCAGGGTTTCTATCGAAGAAAAACTCAGCGTCACATCTGTTGCCGGAGACTAATTTTGCCAAACGCGTGCCTGAGATGGTCTCGAGAGTAGTTTTGTACACCTCGTTCCGCACTCCTCCGACATTGATGACCACCCTGGCCACTTCGCCACATGACACATCTTCCTTGCAGCCAGTTGAGTTCAACATGATGCAGTCTTGCATGATGAACTCCTCTTGCTAATCTGCATTGAACAATACATGCCATGAATGAATAGGCCTACTGGCTGTCTGCAAATTTCCACTCAAGTAAAATATTAAGGCTCTAGTATGCAGTCACTAAGAGGCATAGCATAAATAATAGGCCTAGTGTTTACATAATTTGATGTAAAGCCTACTGAAGAAAACGTAAAAAAAATGGTTTATCTCTCCAGGCTTCAGATCATTAAAATGTTCTCAGCTTACATGAATGAATGCATTTTATTATTACTTCTCTACTTGAGAGAGAAGACTTGATGTCCTTTCAGGGTTGGAAATGAACCACCGTTTCAGCACTGAATGTACAATGTATCTACCCACCTGACAGTTTGACAGGTGATGTCCTATTTGATGCCCGGGTGGATGAAGTCAAATCGAGTCTGGTATAGCCCTATAGGAAGGTAACTAATTGAGTCCTAGTCCAACTGAGGCAGACACAAACTATCTTCTCTCCTCTCTTCTTTTGTCCTGCGCATATATAGGCTACGAGGGTCTGGCGAGAGCCAAGCAAGCTTAGAGCCCCTCCCCCTTGAACATTTCTCCCTGTATCGCAGGGGTGGGGAACCGGGTCTTTCTCAAAACCTAGGACAGTGTCCTTCCAAGTGTATCAGCCTAAAACCCAGGACACTGTCCTTCCAAGTGTATCAGCCTAAAACCTAGGACAGTGTCCTTCCAAGTGATACACTTGGAACTTGGAAGGACACTGTCCTAGGTTTTGAGAAAGGCAAACGGGCCATGAGACCGTTTTATCCGGCCCCGATATAGGCCTAATTTTAATGTTATTCAGCTTAATATGAAATATGACATAGGCTATTTTCTAAAGGAATCTTAGAAAATGCATTTGCAATACAATTAAGTTATATTCAGGGAACCTAGAGAAGGTGGTGTTTGTTTAAAAGGTGGCTGCCTTCAATATAGCCTAGGCCTAAAGTGAAGGGGAAAATCCTGGTTTGTGTTCATAGTAGGCCTACGACCCTCAGAGGACTTTTACGGCCCTCGGATGAATTTGAAGTGGCCCTTCGAATGAAAAAGGTTCCCCACCCCTGCTCTATCGAAACAGAGCAACAAGTCCATGTTGTGTTGAGTGTGTTGTGCGTGCGTACGTGTGTGTGCACGCACATGTGTAAGGAAAGAGACACATACGCACACATGTAAATATGCATTTTTATTTTTTTCATATGCTTTCCTTTGCCTATACATACACTTACAGCACCCAATATATTGGTTATCTCTTTGACATTCTTATAAAAATATGAAAAAAAAATCTAGAAATACCTGAATGAGTAAACATCAAAGCTTACAGTAAATTGTTACATGGCACAATTCAGTCAGTAACAGATTTTGAGCTGCAATCCGTTATTTTTTATACCATCCATTCAACACTTTATTTCATATAGTATACTAATGTAAAGTGTGTAGGGTTTTGAATCTTGTAAGTCATGTCAGGCTGTTATTTATCATTCAATAACATGCAATAATATCAGTCAGTACTGCAAAATATATCGAAAAATATATATAGCCCCTTATAGCCTACGTTATCTTGTTAATAGTGATTATTTTTTTGTGTAAAACATGAATGCATGATATACAGTATGTATGAAAAGTAAAAATTGTAAAAAAAAAAAGTGTAATGTTCGCACACTTGCCCCCGTTTTGCTTTTATTCCCAGTGAATGTTTTCAGGATATTTGCTCTTCATCGTTCACTGGGAGTTAAGATGCAAAATGGGAGCAACTGTGGAAATTCCACTTAAAAAAAAAAAGTTGTTTGACCCTTTTGTCCTGCTGCTGCACATTGGATGTGTGTACCCTCTCTTCACTTCTAAACATATGAAATGTAACACAATATAAATGCAAAAGTTCAGATATCCATGCACAGCTTCTACGTCTGGTGCTGGTAAACACAAGAATATTCAATACTTCAAATTAGAGAAAGAAGTTTACAGCACACTTGTTTGATTTTTTGCCCTTCTATTCAGAGCGAACAGCACATTTCCCCTCTGTGCGTCGAAACACGTTGTTTGCTCTGAATAAAAGGGCAAAAAGTCAAACAAGTGTGTTGTAAATTCCTTTCTCTTTGAAGTAACAATATAATTGATGTATACTGCACCGCACATGGCTCGAGAACACCATGGACAGCCTTAGTCTTATAGTCTTAGTTAAGTACATACAGTATGTTAATGTTCATTTCATTTTGTGTGCTCCAACACGTTTACATGAAGTAAAAGCTGCATGCTGATACCATTGAGTGATTTATATGCCAGTATGCACAGACCACTGTGCACTTCTCAAATGAACCACTTCATTTGTTACATGGCTTAACATATATCAATAACCAAAACCTGACAGTGTTTCTGCGCAATTTGATAAATTATTTGATATTTCTGCTCTGATTGGTGAGGTACATGATCTAACACCACACTGCAACAAGAACAGGCTGTCCAGAGTGATGCAAATGGCAGGAAAAATCATTTGACAACCCCCCAAAAAACACTGGACAACCTATACAGGACTGCAGCTGACAGAAAAACTATGACCATTTTATATGATACCCACCCCCTTCCCTCTGAATTTGAACTACTCCCCTCAAGGAGGCGCTACAGATCACACAGTGCAAGGAGAAACATCTACAAACACTCATTTATACCAAATGCAATTTGCATGGTCAACAAGCAATGGGAAAGCTAGACAGGTGCAGGCTCTGGAACTAGTGCCTGACTTGTAATTGTATATGATGTGTACAGGGCTTGACACTGGCACCAGCCAACTGGCCAAATGCTGGTTAAACTTGGCTGTGGCTAGTAGCCTAATGCTTTCATTGTCACTAGCCAATTTGGCTGGCAGCTTATTCCTTGGTGTTACATACGCATCATAGCCTATATTCTATTGTTCGCCCCTTCTGTATCAATTGTTTGCATTTAAATTCACAAAAAAGCTCAGTAACTCAGTTTCTATTTGCTTGATATACCTCCATGTAGAAAGCTATACACTCATCTTGCTTTAGCACCTCATCTTCTGAGGTTAGACATACACTATAATGATATACATATTTTTGTTAAACGATATAAAATTGGTGGCTAGTGGCATATCTGAATGGCTAGTGACTCGGGAAAACCACTATCCACAGATGCTGGTGAGTGGAAAAAGTCAAGCCCTGGATGTGTATGCTGGGAAAGATGGTTGGATGGATGGTTGGGGGATGGATGCACTGCAATGATTTGTATATTTGTTTTTGTTTTAAGCAATGGAATGACTATATAGTTGTGCTTCTACACAGTGAGACCAAATGAAATTTTCATGCTGGTATGACAATAAAGTCTATTGTATTCTATTGCTCCAGAAAATTCCACCCTGCGACTTAATAACTGTAAGTCACTATGGATAAAAGTAAAAGTTAAGTGTATAGCTTTTTTTGAGAAATAGTAAGATGTTCCACTGGTGGAATGTGATTTAAAAAAGGACATGATGTTAGTGCATTAGGCCTACATGTAGATAGATACCATATTCAGTTCAGTGTGTAGTAGATACACACTTCCTCCACAAAAGGCTACAGACCCTGTGCTGAGCAGCTGCACATGCATTCTGCCTCAGCTGTGACTCCAGCCAGGGGCAGTGGCCGCCACCAAGGGCACACCATTGTACTGCTGCCCCTTGCCCGCGGGGCGTCTCAGCTTGGCCTCCACCAGCGTGTAATACTTGCTGAAGTTGTACACGAGGATGGGGATGGGCATGGCCATGGCTAACACTCCCGTCAGAGCGCACAGGCTGCCGAACACCTTACCGACCCAGGTCACGGGAATTATGTCGCCATACCCTATGGTGGTCATGGTAATAACCGCCCACCAGAACGCATCCAGAATGCTGACAAACTGGGAGTCGTTTACGTGTGCCTCAGAGATGAACGCCAGGGTGGAAAAGATCAGGATGGCCACAATCAGAGGCACGGCGAGCAGGAAGAACTGGCACAGGCTGGCACGCAGTGTGTGCACCAGTGCCCGGGCACACGTGTAGTGCCACAGCATCTTAAAGACTCGCAGCAAGCGAAGGCAGCGGGCGATCAACATTACAATTACTGGAATGACCACGAGTGCAGACAAGAAAGGAAAGCCCAGGATGAAGGGCACGAGTAACAGGTAGAAGGGCACGATGGCCAGCACGTCGATGATGTTCATGCCGTTCGTCCAAAAGCTCTTTTTGTTAGGGCAGCAGATGATGCGCACCAACAACTCAACGCTGAACCAGATGATGCACAGGAGATCTATTATCAGGCTTATCACCCATATTCCAACAACAGGAGCAGATTCCTGTTCTAATAAATGATCTGCTCCGTCTTCTAATAGTTCATCTGCTCCGTCTTCTACTCCGGTGATGTCAGAGTGGTTCTCATTGGAATCATAGTCAGAGGAGTGCAGTAGTGCCATGGAGGCTATGCCAAAAGTACTGCAGAGAGAGAGCATGATGAAGAGCAGGGAAAGAATGCCAATGACCTGTCAGAAAAAACAAAGAAGAAGAAAACACCATCACAATTATCAGAGATGTCACTGACATCTGATATCATGTCAGAAGTAAAAGTACAACTGTAGAAGTTAAAAAAACAAAACAAAAAACAAATCCTGCCCCTTTCCTTATCTCGGCAAATAGTAAGTGGTAGTACGGCTACTGTAGACAATCAGCTGAATCTGCACTGGTTGGATCAAATTTTTGGTGGAATTTCTTTCCTTTTTTTCTCAGAAACAAATAAGTCAATCCACCTCAGTTTACCCCATGAGCTCTTGTGGGTTCTCAGGATCATCCGAACACCTGACAGATCGCATGCACGTTCATATGTTTTGAAGGCGTGGCTTCAAGGGATGGACTGAAGCAAGGGAGAGGCGCGCTGTGTATTTTCAAAAATATAGCTTGCAGGAACAGTTTTTCAAATATCTCAGAGTTGTGGTGTTCAGGTCCAAACCAACCTAAAGAGATTTATAGCAGGATAAAGACCAAATGTCAACTAAATTAGCTTTTCAGTGCATAAAATGAATGTTGAAATATGTTGACTTGGTGTTTTTCAATATTTATATGATTTTAGTGTGGTAAATAGGCCTATACAAACTAACAATTCTGTCAGATTCACAGCTTTTCCGCCAATCTAAGGCAAATATATAGGAAATGAACACCTCAATGAAAATGAAAAAAGTCACACTATTCATCTGAATCCACTATGAACATGGACCCTAATCTCATTGTCACATCAACTTTAAGACCAGTTCTACATGTTTGGGTGCCATTATGGATTTTTGTATACGTTTTTGGACAAAATAAAGTGCAAAAACTTATTTTGCAAAGAAAATGTGCGAAAATTCTCATTATATAATACAGAAATGGATTCGCTGACCATGAAAACATATGAGTAGACACCAAAAATACATCTGTACTCCTTTCACAACAGGAGATATGACACATTGCAGTGTATGGGACTGTCCGGCGGCCATCTTGGATTTGTTATATGAAAAAGTTGGTAAAAAAAATTAAGGCAAGAAATATATTTTCCTCACCATGAATCACCAAACTGAGGACAAAGGGCAACCAACAGCTTTTCAGAAATGCCATACAACAACCAAAAATCTATGCCGGGTCAATTTTGACCCGAACACCACAGATGTAACTTTTTTTTTTTAGACCTTTAAAATTTACTAAAATTATAAAACTTGTTTTTTTCTGTTGAAATGATTGTGACTGAGGATTAGATGGAGCCTCATTCCAGGAGAACAAAGGAAAGTGTGGTTTTTTTACACTTAAACTTGAAAACGGGTCAAAATGACCCAAACACAACAGAAGGGTTACGTTATATTCAGGGAACCTAGAGAAGGTGGTGTTTGTTTAAAAGGTGGCTGCCTTCAATATAGCCTAGGCCTAAAGTGAAGGGGAAAATCCTGGTTTGTGTTCATAGTAGGCCTACGGCCCTCGGGGGACTTTTACGGCCCTCGGATGAATTTAAAGTGGCCCTTCGAATGAAAAAGGTTCCCCACGCCAGCTCTATCGAAACAGAGCAACAAGTTCATGTTGTGTTGAGTGTGTTGAGTGTGTTGTGCGTGCGTACGTGTGTGTGCACGCACATGTGTAAGGAAAGAGACACATACACACACATGTAAATATGCATTTTTATTTTTTTCATATGCTTTCCTTTGCCTATATATACACTCACAGCACCCAATATATTGGTTATCTCTTTGACATTCTTATAAAAATATGAATAAAAAAATCTAGAAATACCTGAATGAGTAAACATCAAAGCTTACAGTAAATTGTTACATGGCACAATTCGGTCAGTAACAGATTTTGAGCTGCAATCCGGTAATTTTTTATACCATCCATTCAACACTTTATTTCATATAGTATACTAATGTAAAGTGTGTAGGGTTTTGAATCTTGTAAGTCATGTCAGGCTGTTATTTATCATTCAATAACATGCAATAATATCAGTCAGTACTGCAAAATATTATAGCCCCTTATAGCCTACATTATCTTGTTAATAGTGATTACATTTTTTGTGTAAAACATGAATGCATGATATACAGTATGTATGAAAAGTAAAAATGAAGTGTAATGTTCGCACACTTGCCCCCGTTTTGCTTTTATTCCCAGTGAATGTTTTCAGGATATTTGCTCTTCATCGTTCACTGGGAGTTAAGATGCAAAATGGGAGCAACTGTGGAAATTCCACTTAAAAAACAAAAACAAAAACAAACAAAAAAAGTTATTTGACCTTTTTGTCCTGCTGCTGCACATTGGATGTGTGTACCCCCTCTTCACTTATAAACATATGAAATGTAACACAATATGAATGAAAAAAGTTCAGATATCCATGCACAGCTTCTACGTATGGTGCTGGTAAACACAAGAATATTCAATACTTCAAATTAGAGAAAGACGTTTACAGCACACTTGTTTGATTTTTTGCCCTTCTATTCAGAGCGAACAGCACATTTCCCCTCTGTGCGTCGAAACACGTTGTTTGCTCTGAATAAAAGGGCAAAATGTCAAACAAGTGTGTGGGAAATTCCTTTCTCTTTGAAGTAACACAATATAATTGATGTATATTGCACCGCACATGGCTCGAGAACACCATGGACAGCCTTAGTCTTATAGTCTTAGTTAAGTACATATGTTAATGTTAATTTCATTTTGTGTGCTCCAACACGTTTACATGAACTAAAAGCTGCATGCTGATACCATTGAGTGATTTATATGCCAGTATGCACACAGACCACTGTGCACTTCTCACATGAACCACTACATTTGTTACATGGCTTAACAGATATGAATAACCAAAACCTGACAGTGTTTCTGTGCAATTTGGTAAATTATTTGATCTTTCTGATCTGATTGGTGAGGTACATGATCTAACGCCACACTGCAACAAGAACAGGCTGTCCAGAGTGGTACAAATGGCAGGAAAAATCATTTGACAACCCCCAAAAAACACTGGACAACCTATACAGGACTGCAGCTGACAGAAAAACTATGACCATTTTATATGATACCCACCCCCTTCCCTCTGAACTTGAACTACTCCCCTCAAGGAGGCGCTACAGATCACACAGTGCAAGGAGAAACATCTACAAACACTCATGTATACCAAATGCAATTTGCATGGTCAACAAGCAATGGGAAAGCTAGACAGGTGCAGGCTCTGGAACTAGTGCCTGACTTGTAATTGTATATGATGTGTACAGGGCTTGACACTGGCACCAGCCAACTGGCCAAATGCTGGTTAAACTTGGCTGTGGCTAGTAGCCTAATGCTTTCATTGTCACTAGCCAATTTGGCTGGCAGCTTATTCCTTGGTGTTACATACGCATCATAGCCTATATTCTATTGTTCGCCCCTTCTGTATCAATTGTTTGCATTTAAATTCACAAAAAAAGCTCAGTAACTCAGTTTCTATTTGCTTGATATACCTCCATGTAGAAAGCTATACACTCATCTTGCTTTAGCACCTCATCTTCTGAGGTTAGACATACACTATAATGATATACATATTTTTGTTAAACGATATAAAATTGGTGGCTAGTGGCATATCTGAATGGCTAGTGACTCGGGAAAACCACTATCCACAGATGCTGGTGAGTGGAAAAAGTCAAGCCCTGGATGTGTATGCTGGGAAGGATGGTTGGATGGATGGTTGGGGGATGGATGCAATGCAATGATTTGTATATGTGTTTTTGTTTTAAGCAATGGAATAAATGTATAGTTGTGCTTCTACACAGTGAGACCAAATGAAATGTTCATGCTGGTATGACAATAAAGTCTATTGTATTCTATTGCTCCAGCAAATTGCACCCTGTGACTTAATAATTGTAAGTCACTATGGATAAAAGTAAAAGTTAAGTGTAGAGCTTTTTTTGAGAAATAGTCAGACGTTCCACCGGTGGAACGTGATTTTAAAAAGGACATGATGTTAGTGCATTAGGCCTACATGTAGATATATACCATATTTAGTTCAGTGTGTAGTAGATACACACTTCCTCCACAAAAGGCTACAGACCCTGTGCTGAACAGCTGCACGCATTCTGCCTCAGCTGTGACTCCAGCCAGGGGCAGTGGCTGCCACCAAGGGCACACCATTGTACTGCTGCCCCTTCCCCGCGGGGCGTCTCAGCTTGGCCTCCACCAGCGTGTAATACTTGCTGAAGTTGTACACGAGGATGGGGATGGGCATGGCCATGGCTAACACTCCCGTCAGAGCGCACAGGCTGCCGAACACCTTACCGACCCAGGTCACGGGATACATGTCGCCATACCCTACGGTGGTCATGGTAATAATCACCCACCAGAACGCATCCAGAATGCTGCCAAACTGGGAGTCTACGTGTGCCTCAGAGATGAACGCCAGGGTGGAAAAGATCAGGATGGCCACAATCAGAGGCACGGCGAGCAGGAAGAACTGGCACAGGCTGGCACGCAGTGTGTGCACCAGTGCCCGGGCACACGTGTAGTGCCACAGCATCTTAAAGACTCGCAGCAAGCGAAGGCAGCGGGCGATCAACATTACAATTACTGGAATGACCACGAGCGCAGACAAGAAAGGAAAGCCCAGGATGAAGGGCACGAGTAACAGGTAGAAGGGCACGATGGCCAGTACGTCGATGATGTTCATGCCGTTCGTCCAAAAGCTCTTTTTGTTAGGGCAGCAGATGATGCGGACCAACAACTCAACGCTGAACCAGATGATGCACAGGAGATCTATTATCAGGCTAATCAGATATCTTCGAGCACCAGGAGTAGATTCCCGTTCTAATAAATGATCTGCTCCATCTTCTAATAGTTCATCTGCTCCGTCTTCTACTCCGGTGGTGTCAGAGTGGTTCTCATTGGAATTGTAGTCAGAGGAGTCCAGTAGTGCCATGGACGCTATGCCAAAAGTACTGCAGAGAGAGATCATAATGAAGAGCAGGGAAAGAATGCCAATGACCTGTCAGAAAAACAAAGAAGAAGAAAACACCATCGCAATTATCAGAGATGTCACTGACATCTGACATCATGTCAGAAGTAAAAGTACAACTGTCGAAGTAAAAAAACAAAACAAAAAACAAATCCTGCCCCTTTCCTTATCTCGGCAAATAGTAACTGGTAGTACGGCTACTGTAGACAATGAGCTGAATCTGCACTGGTTGGATCAAATTTTTGGTGGAATTTCTTTTCTTTTTTTTCTCAGAAACAACTATGTCAATCCACCTCAGTTTACCTCGTGAGCTCTTGTGGGTTCTTAGGATCATCCGAACACCTGACAGATCGCATGCACGTTCATATGTTTTGAAGGCGTGGCTTCAAGGGATGGGCTGAAGCAAGGGAGAGGCGCGCTGTGTATTTTCAAAAATATAGCTTGCTGGAACCGTTTTTCAAATATCTCAGACGCCACCTTTAACTACAAAGGAATAACTGGCGTAACAGCTATGTAATATAATGTGCTACTAGTGTTGTACTTACACCATACATTTTCTTCTACTTTTACCTTTGAAGCCTCTGGCAATTTTAGCCTTCCTCTCACCAGATCTATGCAGTAAAGCAGAGTGGGGGGGTTAATATTCCAATGGGGTACTGACTAACAGACCTAGACTATGGTTGTGAAAGGGAATGCACAGACAAATAGTGTGGCACGAGCCATGAAAGGGGGCCCTTGCCATGGTAACCCCTATATGAACCCCTGTTATGAATGACATAAGATTGAATTCTGATGCTGGCAAGTCATCCGTCTTGGTGCTACTCGATTTAAGCGCAGCTTTCGATACAGTTAATCATTCTATACAACTACATAGACTGGAACACTGGGTTGGCTTTACAGGCATAGTGATCAACTGGTTAAAATCGTACTTACAACAAAGAAGTTTTTTTGTTGCCATTGAAAGACATACTTCATCACCGATGTCTCTGAATTGTGGGGTCCCCCAGGGCTCCATTCTGGGACCACTACTGTTCAATCTGTATATGTTGCCACTGGGACACATTATCGAGAATAACTCCATAAATCACCATAGCTATGCGGATGATACCCAGCTCTACTTATCTATGTCCCCCAATGACTACACCCCCCTTGAATCACTCTATCCTTGCATGGACCAAATTAACAAATGGATGTCTCACAATTTCCTCCAGCTGAACACAGATAAAACTGAAGTAATTATATTTGGGAAAAGAGAGGAGAGACAAAAGATTGCTACTATCCTTGAAACGAAGGGACTGAAAGCAAGGGAAACAGTTAAAAATCTTGGGGTCCTCATTGACAGTGACCTAAACTTCAACAGTCACATGAAAGCTATTACTAAGTCTGCATTTTATCACATAAAAAATGTCTCTAAATTTAGGGGCCTGATGTCTAAACATGATCTGGAGAAGCTAATACATGCCTTCATTTCTAGTAAAGTTGATTACTGTAACAGTCTTTTTACTGGCCTCCCCAATAAGACCATTAAACAGCTTCAACTGGTACAAAATGCAGCTGCACGGGTTCTTACAAAGACAAGGAAGTTCGACCACATTACTCCAATTTTAAGATTGCTGCATTGGCTCCCAGTAAGCTACAGAATTGATTTCAAGGCAATGCTACTTGTGTTTGAATCATTAAATGGAATGTGACACATATCTACTGGATATGTTTCAGCTGTATGCACCGACCAGGTCACTAAGGTCAACAGAGAAGAATTCGCTGGTGATTCCAAAAGTCAAAACAAAGTGTGGAGAGGCAGCCTTTAGCTTCTATGCTTCAAAGCTTTGGAACCAGCTTCCAGATGACGTAAAAAATGCACCCACTATTGATAGCTTTCAATCTAGACTCAATACAAAGCTGTTCTCAGATGCTTTCCCCTAGCTTAAATTACATATCATTCTTCTTTTATTATTTTTATTTTTATGCTTTTCAAGGTTTTATGTTTATTTATGTTTTATTTTTTTATTATTTTTACCTTATGTTTTATCTTAATGTTTTAAATGTTTTTTTGACTCCAATTCATTTCCTTCTTTCTTCCCTGTTTCCTTTCATTTCATTTGTTAACTTTGTGAAGCACATTGAGTTGCACCTGTGTATGAAATGCGCTATATAAATAAACTTGCCTTGCCTTGCCTTGCAGTAAAGCAGTTAGCAACTATGGTTTTGAGAAATGCACCTCAAGATTGTCATGTGGCCGCCACCACACACACGTTCTCGCACAACATTCTCGCACATTTGTTGACATTCAGGTAGTGATTAGACAGCACAGAAAATGTTTTACTTGTCTATCGATAATTAAGATAATTAAAATTTTGAATAAAACTTTCATCATCAATGACCGTCGAGCCTCACATCATGCGGACATGATGAGGTCTGATCTGATCAATTTGAGCAAAAGGGGAGGCATTTCTGAGGTTTATGTTACATCAAAACATATACAACCTACGTATTTTTAAAGGGACACTGTGCAGGAAATGGTCAAAAAAGGTACTGCAACTATGCTGCTCGTTGAAACTGGGCTGCCTATTGCCAAATTTGATCTTTACATGAAAGTTTACTAAGTAATAATCATTTTTGCAGCTAAAAATGGCTATTTTTGGAAATTAAAAATGGCGGACCATGGAGAAGATCCCCCTTTTCATGTATGAAAAGTGCAATTTTTCCAGTCATAATGAATACTTAGAATTTGATGGTGGTGGTAAGTATTCATGAAAAAATGTGACATTAGTGAATGGGCAGCATGAATTATGGAAATAAACAACTAAAAATCTCACACAGTGTCCCTTTAAATGTTTTTTTTTTTTTTTTTAAATAAATGGGCCAAACATTTTGAAATGACCCTCCCCTTTGGTTGACACTCCCCGATTTTCCTCTGGTGACCCCGACAATAAACGATCAGTCCCTAAATGGGTGAATTGCACATGGTGTCATAGGTCATTTCCCGCTGCCCACCCACTCTCCATCACTCCCATCCCCATCACTCATTACTATTTTCTAATAGTGAAGGTTCTAAAATATATGGTTTATAAATATAACATTGAGAAATAGGGTTTCCATGTCAATCTCTGACTTTTCATTCATTCAAGATGAGTCGTTAAATACAAAGTAGCCATGTTATTATTCAGACAACCTGGAATGCACCCAGCATCCATCCTCCGTTGGTGAAATACACATAGGCCATGATTGGCGGCAAAATCTGCCCAAGTTTGGGCTACAAACCTTGGCAGCAACAGAGGAATCTGGGTCATCGAATAGGGCCCAAGCCTTTGGCATGCATCCACCCCGTGCATGCCCTTGTGCTGCTGGAGGCTCATCTGGCTCAAACCGAGACAACTCCGCCTCCGCATCCCGATGCCGTCTGAAGTCGGTCCAGCAACAAGATTCCACGTCGTTCGCACTTATACCCCAGTACGCTAGCTCCTCTTCAAACAAAGGGCCACACACGCCCGGAGGATAGTGCAGTTTCCCGGTACGGTAATAGTTCAAGATATGGGAAAATGCCTCTGCGCTCCGATCGAAAAAGAAGTCATGGGGGTCGGTCTTCGACGCAGCGCCGGTGTCAGAGACGAGGTTGGCTAGACGACTACCTGGGATGGACAGAAGAGTGCGTTTGTAGGTCTCGTGTCTCACACCACCAACATTAATTATGATCCTTTCTTCATCGTTCACGGGGCCAGCCGGCGTCCAGTGGCCGTGAGAACCGGTGGCGCTGCTCATAGTGCGCGTGTTCAATACCACACTGAAGATGAAGTTGTATCTGTTGTACACTGAGAAGAGAGACAGGTATTAAAGTTGACAATTATCGTTAGACTGAAGGCACAATATCATGTAGTACGCTTAAACGGTGCGTCGTGCTGCTGAAAGTAAACGATATTCCTCTACCGTGTGGTTAATTGTGCCTAGCCAAAAGAATCAGTAGTAGGTTAGACAACTTTTACAAAATGGGCGTTATGATTTTGAGCACTTGCACTTATTTTTCCTGATGGTAGAACTTTGACTGCAAGTTTGCAAACTTCCATGGGCTTTTGGCCACACACCACATATGCCTATGCCTACAGTAGGCTACATGAAGTATCCTAAACAATCCGTTTAGACTTAGAGGCCCCTTTCACTATCACGAGAGGCATAATCAGAAGCTGTGTGTTCTGAGAGGCAGGCGGGCAGTCAGAAGCATAGGCTTCATGCCAAGTATTCGATTTGCAATTTAAATGTGCGTTAAACCAGTTACGTTACCTCGCAATGATCTGGAGCGTATGGGTGGCGCAACTGATGGGTGGAGAGGGCAGCTGAGGGTTGAGCTAGAGCTGAGTAGTAGTTCTGCCGTAACGATGAAATGCTGTCGTGACGCGTTGGAAAGTTTTTCTCTCAGACGGGGAAAAATAAAAGTGCCAGTCAGACTCCTCCCCACTGGCGATTCTAGGGGGGGGGGCAGGGGGTGGCCAGGGCCACCCCTGGGCACTCCACTCCAAGTATGTTCAACTGCAGTGTGCAGGGCGGGGGGCAGGTCTGGATCACATCTCCCTCCTCCCCTCTGAGCACATCTTCCTCCTCCCCCCTGAGCACATCGAGTGCCTCCCCCTTGTCATTCAGCGGCAGCGCTAAGCTTCTACATGGGAAGAAAAATAGCTCTGGAAGTCACTGCACCGTGCAGAGCAGAGACGCAGAGTTTTCACAAATAAAATCGTAGATCCACTCTCTCTACTCCACTAATGTATAATGGTTTGGTGAGCCGTGCAGAGCAGAGACGCAGAGTTTTCACAAATAAAATCGTAGATCCACTCTCTCTACTCCACTAATGTATAATGGTTTGGTGAGTGTAGGAAACACGAGCGGGGAGCTTTGAGTGAACCGCGCGATGAACAGCACGCGACCCTGTTAAGTATAATTTATTAATCCCGAGGGAAATTAAAATAAGCTATTATTATTACTATTAGCTAATATAACATACATGTAGTATTTGTTAACGCATGGGTCTAATTTGAATTAATATTAAGTGTCTCTTCTTAGTATTTGAAGACAAGATAGGCCTATTTGGTGCCAGTTTCTAAAATTCGAAAGATGGGTAGGCTACTACAAGAAAACTAAAGTAGGCAGTAAAACGCCTGTGCAGTGGCGAATTAGGCTACTCCATGTGTGATCCGCTCGAAATTAAACATAGGCCTACCCATCATTGAAAAGCATGAGCACATTCTTCAAAGTCCCAAAGCCTGGATGCTGTCGCCACAATCTCTTTAGGATTGGGGACTGGACTCTGAGCAGGCCATTGCAGTAGCCTTTGGTAGGCCTATCCTTCGTGCATCTGCCCCGCTTCCAAACTGACACCCTGACACATTTAGCATTAACCTTTTGTTTTTAACCGTCTAACAGCGCTTAACATTATCATTAAATCAATGGAACCTAAAGCAGTTGCAGAGACCGTTTCAATCTTCTCCTTTACTATGAAAGAGAAAGTAAGGTCAATGACAAATTATTCTATGTAAATGGAAATAAACTAGGGGTGGGCATAGATTAATTTTTTTAATCTAGATTAATCTCACTGTAATTATGAAATTAATCTAGATTAATCTAGATTAATCTATATCAAAATGGCTCATTCAGAATAGGCACGGTAGCGAAATAATGCCAAAAACAAACCTTGGAGTTTCTTAAGACAGATGGCGCATTAGACCAGAGCTCATCTTTTTTTTCCAAAATGCATCTCATCTTCAAAAAATGGTTATGTTGATACTTGGTGATGAAAAAAATCACTGCAATATGTGTAAAGTGTGTCCAATATGTTAGGAAGTATTTACAGTTATAAAATACTGAAATTTCAAAATGAACAGTGCTATAAGTTGTAGAGGCAAATACAGATAAATCTATCAAACATTTAGGCTATTTAAACAAAATTACCTCAACAATTCAGCATTTCTGAGAGAGAGAGAGAGAGAGAGAGAGAGAGAGAGAGAGAGAGAGAGAGAGAGAGAGAAAGAATCTGCCACTGACTAGTAAAAAGAGCAGCGGCTCCTTTAAGAGAAGGAGGAGCTCTGCGCGCATTAGGCACAGCAGCCCTCAGCAGAGCCAGGTTACTGTCTATCTAGAACCTGCTGCACTGGCACACGGTGGTTTGGTCTAAACCTGACAGTTTTCAGAGTTAGAACGCCAGAGCGGTTACAACTCGAAATGAATTCAGTTTGCAAAAAAATAAATCAAGCGCGACAACCGCGAGGATTATTACCGTTTGACATGAGCATATCTCACTGAGTCGCAAATGTGCGCGATTGCAACACAAACATTCAGTGAGAGTAGATATTGACAGTTTCAGTTTGACAATCTTCAAAATGCATATCACACACGGAATGTTTTGCAATTATGGCACAGGCAAGATTTCTGGAAGTTGTTTAGGCAATGTGTTCCATGCAATGCGTAAGGAAATGTAGGCTATGTCGGGCTGGTAGCCTACTCACACACAATAATGTCTCTCTATGCTTCACCTCAAACAATAACGTCTCTTTAGTCTACCACTTATGAAAAAGCACTCAAACAACACCTACCACGGCAGAGGGATTAATGTTTTCAGCATGCAAACACTTCATATTTAGTAGGTCTGCTGAAGCAACAGGTGGAGAGGAGAAACGACTGGAGCGCAGCCTGAACGCGTCTGTCAATTAAACGCTATGGTGACGTGCATACCCAAACTCCAAACCTATATTTTGAGAATAGATTAACGTGCGATATTTTCTTTGTCGCGCGATAAGAGTCTCACATTATCGCAGCACGTTAACGCCGATAACGGCCCACCACTAAAATAAACACTCATGCAATTGGAACGTGGAAAATGAAAATTAAATATATTTAGTAGGCTAAATATATTTAATTAGCACTCCAAACGACGAGACATGATACAAGCTGTGTGCATAGAATACAGTGTAGCCAACTACGCATTCACTATTATTGATGAATGATTCTATGCCCAGTGTTTAGTAAATGTAGGCCTATTTACTTAACACTCCAAACGACGAGACACGATACAATCTCCCTAGAATACAGGGTAACGCATTCGCTATTGATGGATGATTCTATGTCCAGTGTTTAGTAGGTCTAAATATATTTACTTAACACTTCAAACGACGAGACACGATAACAAGCTGTGTGCATAGAATAAGCCTACTGCATTAGCCAGATAATTTGGGTCCATTTCTCAAATATGGTGCGCTATTATGATTGACGAATGATTCTATGTCCAGTGTTTAGTAAATAGGCCTATATTTAGGCCTACTTAACCAACTACGAGACATAGGCCTAATACAAACCACTTCACACCGCAATTAGCCTACATAGGCATTATTATTGTCCAAAGCAGCTATAATCTTATGAGTCATCAATATGCTGGTGTGCTACACTTGGGCCTACCGCCATCGAATATCCTATTATGATTGATGAATGATTCTATGTCCAGTGTTTAGTAAATACATTTATTTAGCACTCCAAACGACGAGACACGATACAAGCTGTGTGCATATAGTGTAGCCTAGACTATGCATTCGCCGGAGAAGACATTTGGCGCAAATTCTCAAATAGGGTGACGTCGGGATGGTGTGGGACTGTACAGACTACTATAATAGGAAAAATAGGAGGGGCGAGATCCAAAATGGGAGGGGCGGGATCTCAGAAATCCAGACCTGCCCACTTCTGCAAACTGCAGTTGGATGCTACTNCCCCTGGGACGCCATTGTCCACCCTACTGGCCACCCTTGATTCGACAAGTAATTAATAAAAAATATATTTTTAAAAATAAATAAATAAATATACAATAATAACAACAGTAGGCCTATAAGACCAATACTAGGTAATTATCAGGTAATCATTCAAGTTCGTCAACCCAACAACAAACAAGAGAAAACTGTCAATCCATGGTGATCGCTGGCTGACAGATCTAGGGTCAGTTTTACACTTTAACTCTTTAGAGTAAGCAAGTTCACATCAGTCACAGATGTGTTGCCTAAACCCACAGCGCTAGTCCACTTCAGAGTATGACTCCCCCCCCCCCAATAGCTAAATTTGCGGTACATATTTGACCTCAAATGTGTCAATATATCGTAATCCTTTTGTTCAAACGTAGCGAAAATAAATCGTCACGCACACAAAATCATGGTACAGATGTGAGTTTGTTCACCAACGAAATTCACGTCATGTAATTTCTTTGCTAAAACCCTGCAGCCACGGCTTTAGAATCAGCCACTGCTCACAGCTGTAATTGCCTTGCAGGCCGACGGCGCCTCAGACTTGAAATTCACGTCATGTAATTTCTTTGTTAAAACCATATGCCACTGCTTTGACATCTGACACTGTCAACATCAATAATATAGTTTTTTTTGTATTCTGACATTGTTGAATGAAGTCAAAGTTGTTACTCTAAGGGGAACCACAACCACGAACACAAAACTCATGAACACAACATGTGTACTCTCTGCCAATTCGACAATAATCCCTCTGATATTGTAGCCAGTTACTATGCTTAGAAGTGAGTTGATTGAATGATTAATTGGTTGCATTGATTTGATTACATTTCCTCCAGTGAGTGACATTAAGATGAAGAGAAGAAACGATATTGAGAGCTTCTTTATCAAGAAAAAAAAGAGTCAGAGTCAGCTACAGCCAGTACCAGCACCAGTGCAGATGCCCACACAAGCCAGCAGCCTAGGGATAGTGTTGATGAGCAGTCCACTACCCCAATACAAGATGGTAGGTTGTGCATGGAAAGTTTGAATTAGTTACATGTAGCCCTTTCATGCACACCGTTCAACCAGTGGAACACTGTTATTGTCATCAAAAAGGTTCTGTCATAGTGCCACACTACATAACACAGGGTCTTTAGTAATACACTATGGTAACTCTGGTAACGACAAAGGTATAAAGCCATGCATTAAAGGGTTTAACAGCTGACAAATGTTGAGACAGAAGATGATGAACTAAAGATTTGTATTATATGTATATGTGCATGGACCTGTCTGTCTGTCTGTCTGTCTGTCTGTCTGTCTGTCTGTCATTTTAAACTATCCTTGTATTACCACAGTTGACCAGCCACATTTGGAGGAGGAGGAGACGGACTGTGAATCTGTGTTGTCTGGATCTCCACCTACTGAGCATGGTATGTCAGGTTCAGATGTCATTCATGAAGTTGGTGTCTACTCTCTCATACTTCAGTTATTTAAAAATGGCCAATTATGCATATTTATATCTGAATGCATAGCATTTAACCAGATTACACTGCACTTTCAATTAAAAGCCTGGCACATTAAAATAACTTAATGAGGATATGTGTGTGCATTTATCTTTAATTTCTGTGAATACGTACATAGAAAACAAAGACCTAAACATAGAGCATTTCAATACTATATATACTGTATTTATATATATATTTTATACTACTACAAAAATATTGTATTTGAAGTTCACTGGTGCTTTTCTTTAAAATGCAGGAAATAGCATAGAATAAATGCAACATTTTCTGTGTGGGAGGACCCCCGTATGTGTATATAATTCCATGATTCCATGGCCACCTCAGACTATATTTGTGTGTCATCTTGGCCACCCTAGTAAAAATGTCCTGGATACGCTCCTGCTCCTCCCATCACAAAATTATGGACTACATCGGCCGCGCCTCCTCGCAGCCCTCTTGCGCAATCACAGGGGGCAGATGGTACCAATAACTTTTTGTTGTACACGCTAGTGCGGTTTATTTAGCCACTAGGGCAGGGGTGGGGAACCTTTTTCATTCGACTTCAAAATCATCCGAGGGCCGTAAAAGTCCGCCGAGGGCCGTACTATGAACACAAACCAGGATTTCCCCTGCACTTTTTGGCCAATATTGAAGGCAGCCACCTTTAAAACAGATCCCACCTTCTCTAGGTCCCCTGAATTCAATTGCATTGCAAATGTATTTTCAAAGATTCCATAACAAAATACGTCATATTTTAAGTGAATAGGGGGGGGGGTGGCTCGTCAGACCTCTGACTTGTAGGAACCCCGCAGCAATGGGAATGTTTGTCCTTTGTGCAACAGGCTACACACATGGCCCATTGAATTCAGTGTCCCTCGTCTTATCTGAGCATTACAATACCCTGGATGTTCTGGGGGAAGGAACATGCAGTTAGAAAAATGCAGTTACAATTAGTGAGTAGGCCTACTCTGGGACCAAATACAAATACTAGAAGATGTTGTATGAACGGTGTTGAATTAACACGGCATTTTAAAAATGGGCTAAATGGGCTTCTCTCTCTCTCTCTCTCTCTCTCTCTCTCTCTCTCTCTCTCTCTCTCTCTCTCTCTCTCTCTCTTCAATTATGCATTGCATGCATTATATTATATATATAATATGGTATGGTAATGTGTTTGCGGACAGAGTCACTTGACTTACATAGGCTAGTCAGTTCTGTTAATTTGGAATGTTAACTACATAAAACTAACAAATTATCAGCATAGACTCCCATACTACATTCAAGTCTACTTTTATGCTACAGCAACATTGCTCCAACCGTATCTCTTTCATTTCGTGAAGTATTCACGAAAAAATAACTTTAATTTTCGTGGTGCATTCACGTTATTGCCCGTTTTTCGTGGTTGGGCAACGAAACGCCTATTCATTTGAATTGCCCGACTGCTGCCTAGCGACCCACTAGTTTGACGCCCTTTCGGTACCGTCACATGGTAATCAAACATTTCAAACAAGCAATTTAGGGTTAGGGTTAAGGTTAGGGTTAGGGTTAGGGTTAGGTTTAGGTCTAGGGTTAAGGTTAGGTTTAGGTTTAGGGTTGTATGACATAAGGCGTAAGTACCGAAAGGGCGTCGAATTAGTGAGTCCCGAGTGTATCAGCAGTGTTCTGTCAGCACCCCCTCCCCGCCCCTGCAGACGCTTGGATAACCATGGCAGCAGTGGGGTAATTCAAATGAATAGGCAGCGTTTCGTTGCCCAACCACGAAAAACGGGCAATAACGTGAATGCACCACGAAAATTAAAGTTATTTTTTTCGGGAATACTTCACGAAATGACAGAGATAGGGCTCATTGCAATGTATCGTAATGGACAGAGCACTTTGTGGTTGTGTGTATAATGGCATAATGAGCATACCCATGCCCAATAAGCATGTCTTGGCATGAAAGAAATGCCCTTTCTAAATTGACATGCGTGAACTCACTCTGCTTTAATAAAACGTAAACAAAGACTAAAACCCCAGGGCCAACACCCACTTTCAAGCAAACAAGTTGCATCTTGTCATTCAAAAGTTATTTTCCCCATTGTCAAAATTCACAGAGAAGTGTAGGGGAAGTAACTACAGAAGAAAATGCGTAGTTTGACGCTAACCTAGGAAGCAAAACGTTTTACTTTAACAGTTAGACATACTGAATGTCATACAGCTAAACTAGGAAGCAGTTTGAGAAATGCACCCCTGTGCCGATGTTTTGGAATTTTTTTTGAAAGAGTGATATTCACTACAAGTGCATCTGCAATGCAGACCACTCTCCTCTTCCCATTTCTGTGATGACTACAGTGGGTCAATGTCACTGCTGTCCTTCCTTCAGGAATTGTCAGCAGTGAAGAAAGAGCAGGATGGATGAGAGAGGACAACTGGAGAGAATTAGCCTAGTGGTTGGCCACAGCTGCAGAAGTGCGCAACCCGAAACCCGAAAAGCCTTGCTCCTTAATCAGTCACAAAACCTATCTCTGTGTTTGCCGCATTCCAGCGCCTGCTCTATGCTCTCTACATCCTGTTGACTTGTACCACGATCCACAAGAACACTGAAGTCTTCAGTGCAAGTACATTGAAACTCAATGGCGTGATAAAGCCTGGGTTGAGAGGGAAGCGCCAGTGAAACAGTGCAGGTCATTGTCCGTTTTTTCTTGCCAAAAATACACCAGTCCTCTGCAAAAAAGCAGTCTGTGTAAGAGCAAGAGTGTGAGAGCAAGACAGTGTTTCTTATAACAACCTAATACAGTCAGACTGTGCTGCAATGGTCATTTTCAGAGCACAAATTTGGAACTCTGCAGAGAGACCAATCAAGCACTGTTAGATTGCACAATAGTGGACCGAACACATCTGCTGCACTCTAAACTTGTTTTTGTGTGTTTTAGATAGATACACAATAGCAAGCCAAAAGGATGTGTGCACAGAGTGGGCGGCAAAACAGGGTGCACTGGAGTGCAGTGTTTTGGACACAAAGAGGGGTTGTATTTAACTTAATTTTCCTTCACTGTTATCCACCATGACAGCCTTCCAGTGAAGTGCAAATCTGTTCCCTGCCAAAGCCTCTTGCTTACTTTCAACAATAATTAAAAGTAGACGACACACCATTAAGCCACAGCATTGTTTGATGACTTTAAATGTTCAGTGTGTTTTAAGCAGTTTCTTGCCAGAATGAATGCTGCCCATTCACAAATGTTACCTTTTCATCAATGCCATCACCAGCTAATTCTAAGTATTCATTATGACTGGGAAAATCATAGTATGGTACTTTTCACACGTGAAAAGGTGGATCTTCTCCATGTCCACCATTTTGAATTTCCAGAAATAGACATTTTTAGCGGCAAAACATACTGAACTTTCTAGTATTTCTCATGGTCTCATTGGTCATTCTAGAAAATATTAGTTTATTATTTAGTAAACATTCATGAAACATTCGGTAAACCCTTAATCTGATGATTCTTTTTTTGGCCGGCTTTCTGATTAGTATAAGGTCTCTGTTCAGCTCACGTTGAAAGCCCTGCAGGCAGGAGTGAACTTTAACTTACCCAGAGTAAGATAATTTCCCCAGATTTGAGGGTGGGAAGGAGGGCAGACAGGAATATCAAGTTAGCCAGAAAGCTCCTGCATTCATTTTTTCCTGGAGAGGAGGTTTTGTCTTTGCATGTAATGGGAATAATATGACCTGCACATATTCTCCGCAAAGGATTTGCAGGTCTTGCAGGCTTCTCAAAGGTGTTGTGTACGAAGTAATTGTACCGTGTGTGTGTGTGTGTGTGTGTGTGTGTGTGTGTGTGTGTGTGTGTGTGTGTGTGTGTGTGTGTGTGTGTGTGTGTGTGTGTGTGTGTGTGTGTGAAAGACAGACAGGAACATCATCAAGTTTGCCTGAAAGGTCCTGCATTACTCTGTGCATTTACTTTTCTTATAATAACATGGTTTATCTATCTTATATTCCAAATATAATTCACTTTGCTGAGTTCTTATTTAATTATCCACTTATTTATGAATTCACCTCAGCTATGTAAAGATGAAACCAGCCCTTTACAAACACTTTATGACACTCTATTCATGTTCATTATTATGTATTATTATTAGCAATATTATTATCAATATTGTTGTTGTTTTCACTAATGTTGTTAATACTTTTTTTCTTCTTTGTGTGAGATGATGCAGTACAAAAACGTGACTCTTCAAGACAGGGTTTCCAAACGTGATTCACACATATATAATTAATTTGCATTAAATCTCTTTTTTTCTACAGAGTCAGATTTTCAGTCAAACAGAACATAACATTAAGAGAGATCAATCTGTTTGCACTAATGGAGTGGCGATGGACGTGTACAGTATCAGAGCGTGGACGACGTCTCATGGACCAGCTGAATCCCTTCAAGCCTGAGCCTGAAAGAGTAGACCGCTGTTTCACAGCACAGGTAGACATGATCAAAACGCCATACTCTTTTTTTAACTCCTCACCCCATACACACACACACACACACACACACACACACGCACACACACACGCACACACACACACACACACACACACACACACACACACACACACACACACTTTCAAACACAGAAACAAAAGTATCGGGTCTTTTGGAGACACAGAAGTACAAAGTAAAGCTACAAACAGACAACCACATGCATCAGAACGAGTAGTACCGCCAGTCCTCTGTGTATACTGTACATTTGGGTCACTTGCGTACTGTACACTTATTGTACATTTGGGTGAGACACTTGATGGCAGACAATTATGCTTCGATACTGTACAGTAACTTACAAGAGGAACGGCGACGCTCCCTGGCCGATTTACACAGAATATTTACAAGGCAATAAACACCAGGTCCATTTGGGGCTGCCTGCCCTTGCCAATATGTTGGGGCTAGCACATAGACAAAACTGTGATGAGTGGGTAACTGGTTCACGAATGATATCAGTGTGTGTGTGTGTGTGTGTGAGTGAGTGTGTGTATGCGTGCGTGTGTGCGTGCGTGCGCCTATAAGCAAGTCTAAAAACGATGTATCATCACACAACAGCAAGTGTGATTTTACTTACTACTTAACCCCATCACGCCATTCGGCGCATAGGGTGGTTTGCTGTCCAGTAAGTGTTGTGGGTAAATACTCCAGAAAGGTCCTTCTGAGGGTTTTTTTTCCGAAAACAGCTGAGGCTCCTCCCCCGAAGAATGTCCCCTGGTTTGGAATGTTTCCGGGCTTCCATTTGAGAGGAGAGCCATCTGGCATTCTGGTTCTCGTTATGTTTGCCGCTTAATGTCTCTCACATGTAGGACATGCTTCTACACTGGCTTAACCTGAGCCTGTACGCAATTATCACGCATATGTACGTAGATTCACGCACGCACACACGCACCCACACCCCATGCCACTTTATCACCAAAAACACCATACATACAGACAGTACCTCAGTCAGACCCACAAACAACACAAAGTCAACACAACATTTACATTTATATTAATATATCGGAAATATATCACTGGCAGCATCCAGTCTGATCCTTTTGTACACAAGTTTTTTTTTCTTCTTTACAATGTTAAACTCTTCTGCCAAAAATAACAACTCTGCTTTCTATTTGCCACTATAACTTTGTGATTATTGCAAAAGCAACAACTGTATTGGTGCTGGCGAGGAGGTTTTGTCTGTGCATGTAATGGCAATAACATGACCTGCACATGTTCTCCACAGAGGATTCTCAGGTCTTGCAGGCTTCCCAAAAGTGTTGTGTAATGGTGTGTGTGTGTGTGTGTGTGTGTGTGTGTGTGTGTGTGTGTGTGTGTGTGTGTGTGTGTGTGTGTGTGTGTGTGTGTGTGTGTGTGTGTGTGTTTATGCACTTCACATGTGGTATCAATTATTGGTCCCCAAATCAGAGGTGCTGCCCTGCTCTTAGAAAGCCAGAGAAGCTAAGTCCTCCTCCTCCACCCTAACGGCAGAGGAGGGTGGGGGGAAATTGAATAATCCATCTGAGAACGGAGAGCCTCCCAGCCACCTCTTGCTCGACTCCAACTCCTACACAAGATCCTCTCCAAGGGTCGTCAGACGCCCACTTGAGTCACACGCTCTCTCTGCAGCTGTGTGCTGCACACTACCTCGAATCCAAACACAAAATTCTGTCGGAGAAGTTGTAGGCAAATTGTATTTGTTTTTGGAGCTTGAAGTGTCATCTGGATACTTCTTCAGCTGTAGGCCTACTGTAACTCTGATTCCCTCATCAGAATTAGAAACTGACAGCCGGAACAGATCAATCATCTTCAAGCTTCAAAAACAAGTCCAGTCACCTACGTACCATAATTAAACTCTCTTGACTTGATTCCTTCCTGGAGACAAGGGAACTTCTAGAGGAGGAGAGAGAGGTGTGCATGGACTGGATGTGTGCAGTGCGCTGTTTGTGCTCCTTCAGACGACGGAGCCCTTGGAGGAGGAGAGGTGTGTATGGACTGGATGCGTGGGCTGTGGTCATTCAGACGACGGAGCCCTTGGAGGAGGAGAGGTGTATGGACTGGATGCGTATGCCCAGGGTGCGCTCCAGGTCCTGGAGGATGTCGGAGGTGGCGTTCTCGGGCGGCGGGTCGTAGAGGATCTGCTTGAAGGACTCCAGCTCGATCAGCACCACCATGTTCTTCAGGAAGTAGCCCTCGATGTACGCCGCCAACTCCTGGGCCTCCAGAAACTGCACAGTAGAAAAGAGAGGTGTCAAAGCGAGCATTAAATAACATTCAGGGCCCTGAATTAAATTTTTTCACCACCAGCCAAAATGGCTAATAGACGTTATTCATACTAGCCAAACATACACTCACTAATCAGTCAAACTGGCTAGTAAGTTTTCTTTTCTACCAGCCAAACTAAATTTTCAGCAGCATTTGACCAGTTGGCTGGTGTTTATTTAGAGCCCTGATTACATTACATTACATTACATTTAGCTGACACTTTTATCCAAAGCGCCTGACATGTATTATTTTTTATTATTATTTGTACATGTATTATTTGGTTACAGTCCCTGGAGCAATGTGTGGTTAGGTGCCTTGCTCAAGGGCACTTCAGCCACGGATGGAGGCATAGGGAGAGGTCAGATGGGATATGAACCAACCAACCAGACTGAAAGACCAATTCCCTAACCAAAGGGCCATGGTAAACTTTTACAACTCTAGATAGACAGACAAACAGTGTGGACAGTCAAATCACCCCAACTGTGGAGTCAAAGGCCAGCTTACAATTTTGCAAATGGACAGTGTAATTGCAACTCTACAGCGAGATGATTCCAGTGTTGATATTTACACAATACTGAGTATAATTGACTGACAATGTTACACTGATCATAGAGTTAAATTTATACTTTTTTGAGTAGGACCAAATGTTATCTGAAATGTAGTTATTTTCAACTCTTACAGAGTTACACTGACACCCTATTTTTTCGTTGTGGTGCATAGAGACATAATAACAGATAAGTCAGCAATTGACCAATCAATAACAATAATTAACCCAAGCCTTACACTTAGTAGACCTTAACAGATTGCAATATAATTTTATCATTATCTGTAAGCAAAATGTTCCATGACTAGGGGGATCAGGGATAAGGTCATTACATTATGTTACACTTAGCTGACAGTTTTATCCAAAATGACTTACAGTTATTTACAGGGTATTGGTTACAGTCCCTGGAGCAATGTGGGGTTAGGTGCCTTACTCAAGGAGACTAACCGTTGACCAGAAAGCTATATGGAAGACGGGCATTGGATGCATGGAGGTGCCCAACCACAGACCTGTAAAGGTCTGTGCGCCCAACACTAAACTTGCGTACCCACCAATCATCATGAGCGAAGTGGATGTAGGAAATGCAAAAATGGCGACTTGCTAATCGGCAAAGCTAACCAGCCAAATCCTGCCCCCCTGATGGCTACCCCCAGGGTCAAGTCAAGGAAGAGCCCACACAAACACGCACAGTGTACATTGGTTTCACGTTACGTGTAACAAACATTTGTGTTCTGAGGAGGGGCAAGATGCTAACAACCAACCACGTGAGCTCATTATGTTTGAGTGATGACAGTTTCCAACAATCAAAGGTTTGAGAGTGCGCAGTCGAGGGTGTGCAGCCGGGGGTGTTTACAGACGTGCAACTCATGTATACACAACAGTATATTTTCGCTGACCTTGGCATGGTTGTAGATCTCCACACATGTGTCTGTGTTGATGTTTTTGGAGCAGATGATCTCACAGTGCCTCTGGAGAGCCTCTAACTGGAAGAACTTGGCAGCAGACAGGAGCTGAAAGTGGATAATGACACACGCACGCACGCACGCACGCACGCACGTACACACGCACACACACACACACACACACACACACACACACACACAAACACACAGAAAGAGGCACATAAAGAAAAGAAAGACAGAAAGGGCATATAAAGAAAAGAAAGTCAGAAAGGGCATATAAAGAGACACAAAAGACACAAAGAGAGAAAGGAACACACCCACATCAGGAAAAACACATTCCCACACTCACGCGCACACACATACACACACACACACACACACACACACACACACACACACACACACACACACACACACACACACACACACACACACAAAGAGAGAGAGTGAGACACAAAGAGAGACATAAACACACACCCACACACAAAGAACTACACACATCACAGCTCACCACAGCCACGGCAGAAATCCTCGTACGCTACTAGTCTCCTCTCTCACACACTCACAGGCTCATCATGTCGTGTATATACCTGTGCACCATCAGTTGAAAGTGAAGATTGTGCACATCCCAGGAAAAGGTGCGGGACAAAGGCAGACTGGAGCGCGCACACCCCAAATCCTTTTTATTAGGGGCCAAGCAGCGAAGCTGGCGAAGGCCCCTAGTGTTTTAGTTCCCTCATTGACTCCAGTCAAAATTCTTCTCCCTCTGCAAGTCTATGGCAGCCCATAGAACCGTACATAGGAAAGTTATGAAAATTGGCACACATATTCGAGGCAGCATCAACATTACCCGCAGCGATTTATAGGTCCCCAGCCCCAACGCTCTAGCGCCACCAGCAGGTCAAAGTTGCAGGTACATTTCTGCTTGTAACTTTTGAACCGCTGGTCCAATTTTCAAAAACTTTGTATCCCTGGAATCCTTGGCCCAGGACAAATCCGAGAACTAGTGATGATATTGTACCCTGCGTGTATAGTTTTCCCGCAAATTAGAATTTTGTGAAATTCAATAAAAATGCTATTTTTCCCGCAATTTTTGACATTTTTTTCTGAAACTCGGTATATAGTATCTCTGGACTGAGCTACACATGGGGTCTCAAGGAATATTGGATATCTTTTATCGTTTAGCCGTGACAGCCAATCAAAATTGTCGTAAAAGTGGCAAAACAGGAAGTGAGGTCATATCTCAGCAACCGTTTGTCGAATTAGGCTGGGATGTTTTACACACATAGTAGTTCATCCTATGACCTACCACAAAAAAACAGATCCCCAGCTCAAACTCTGTAGCGCCACCAGCAGGTCAAACTTTTAGCTACATTTTTGCCTGTAGCTTTTGAACCGTACTCCCAATTTTCAAAATATTGGTACACAGGTCATCTTCACACTATGTTGCACCCAGGTATGGATTTTCGTAACGATTGAGAAAACTATCAGCTCACAGCAGCCATTCAAAATTGTGGAAAGAATGGAGGGATTTTTCTCATGTCTCTGTCCCCTTTGCCAACGGCACCTGCGCACGTTCACTGACACCATTCTCGGCAGGGGGTCTCTGGACACACAAGAGAGGAGAGCTTAGGTGTGTGCGTAGTTCTGCTATTGCTCTAGTGTCAACCAAAGCCCCACTGCCCCAGCCCTTGCACATACCCCCCCACCCCCCACACACAGACAGAGGGAGAGGGAGAGGGAGAGGGAGAGGGAGGGGGAGAGGGAGAGAGAGGGAAGGAGGGAGGGAGAGAGAGAGAGAGAGAGAGAGAGACCATTGTTGTTCTCTCGGCTCCTCTGTCTTTCACACACTCTCTCTCACACACACACACACACACACACACACACACACACACAATTACTTCTATGTACACCAATTCCTCAGAACAGTCTCAAAAGGCTGGGCAACATTGCATTGCAGCCTATAGGATTCTTATGTTTAGGATTTCAAGGACATATCTATTTTCAGTAGGCTCCTGATTCTTTTTCATAAAATTGTATGTCATATAAACAATTTTACTAAATAGAATGATCACAGAGGATTATAATCGCTGTGCTAAAAACAAGCCTCATTTTATAGACTAATTTGAGAGGAAATGGAAATGTGTTACTCAATATAAATCAAGGGCAGCACAGGCCCTGCCGTGGCCAACCGGTAGGGCACTCGTCTATCATGCGGCTCATCCGGGTTTGATTCCCAGCCCAGGTCCTTTGCCGACCCTCCCCGTCTCTCTCCCCATTTTCCCCTCCAAGGAATGCACCCCAACATTGGCGAGATTTGGGCCAAAGGGGGCGCTGCAGTTCCTTCTGTTGCCGTGGCGACTTTGGCAAGTTTACTGCTTGGCCCCGCATTGCTGCTTGCAGCTATATTTATTCTTATATTTCATGGCTGGATTATGCCTCAACTTCAACAGTTTTCATCAGATTCTGGAGAATATACTGTATCTGTATCTGTGTGTACCTGCTAGCCTGCTCTGCTCTGCTCATCTTTCACCATTACAGGATTTTGCTGTTATTGCACACTTGGTGCCAGTTACACGTATGTGAATATTTTTAAATGTGGCTTTTTTTTTTTTAAACGTTTATTTTTATCTATTTTTAATATTTTTTGCCTTTATTCTGTTTGACAAGACAGTGGAGGAGAGACAGGAAATGATTGGGGAGAGAGAGGTTGGGAAAGATCTGCAAATGACCTGGGCGGACCTGGGCGAGCCCGCATAGTATAGCATAGTAACCCAGTGCCCTACCCTACCAGCAGGGCCTAAAAGAATATGTTGATATGTAAACACAACATGTAGATTTTAAAAAATCCATTGTGATGTGCGTTTTAGCCCCCTAATTGGGATATTTTTAAAACAGGAGATTGAAATGCGCATTCTAATACTTCACTCTCCCCAATCCTCCTCCATGACTGAGGTATGCCCTGAGCATGGTACCGTCCCACCACACCGCTCCCCACTGCTCCACTGCGTCATTGGGGGCTGCTCCCTTGCACGATTCAGGCATAAATGTAATTTCATTATGTGCAATGAGCACTTGTGCGCTGTGTCACAAGCTTCCTCAGACAGGTCTCTGATATTTCCCCTCTCACTGTTCAATCTCAGAGATTTTGACATTGTGAAGGATGCACAGAGGAAGTACTACGACGTCACCTTGCTAAAATGAGTCACTTTTCTGTGGACTATTTCCCAAATTAAATTATTTTCCTAAATTTTCTCCTCAGTCTTCACTCTCGAGAGACACACAGTTATCCTGAAGGGGCTGCAATCCCATAATATGCATGTGCTGTGCTCGTGCTCTCACCTCCATGATCTCAGTGTTCCTGATGTGAAGAGCATCGGTTCCTCCACAGTACAGATACTGCATCACCAGCTGAGGAGAAGAGAAGAGAAGAGAAGAGAAGAGAAGAGAAGAGAAGAGAAGAGAAGAGAAGAGAAGAGAAGAGAAGAGAAGAGAAGAGAAGAGAAGAGAATGTATTTATTTGTCAGTGTAACAGGTACATACTTGTCTTGCTCAGTGCAATAAAAATATATAACATCACCACACTATGGACATCAAAAATGTGCATAGAGCCTCAAGCACCCACACATTTCCACATCAATATTAGCCTACCAGTACTACATTTAAAATATATGAACTGAACTGCAAATGGAAGATTGGGTTAATATCCACTCCACAACATACCGTACTATATATAGCCTATATTACCTCTAAAGCATTAGGTCTAGACTAGGGCTGAACGATATTAGAAAAAATTGCGATAGGCTACACGATAACATGACTGTGTACCGCGATATCGATATTACTCGCGATGTTTAATACATACATACAGAGTTCTAAATTACATTTTTTCATCACCAGCCAAAATGGCTAGTAGATGTTGCTCTTACTAGCCAAAGACACACTCACTAATGGGTGAAAGTGGCTAGCAAGATGGTCTTTTCTACCCGCAAAACTGACATTTCACCAGTATTTGTCCGGTTGGCTGGTTTTAATTTAGAGCCCTGCATACATATACTGTATTATCCCCTCTCAACTTTCCATTCTACACTTTATCATGTATAAAACAACTGAAAGCAATGTTTTATTTCCAACATTATTTTTATTATTTTAAATATGGCTAATATACAACAGCATCAACCTAAAATGTCAACCTTTTTAATACCTTTTTTAACCTTTTCACCAAATTTGCTGTTGTCAGTTATTGGAACTCAAATGTGGAACAATTTACCAACTGTAGGCCTAATAAAAACACAAACTGATTTTAAAACATTTAATAGACAACTGAAACACTGGCTGAAGGAAAACCAAAAATGTAATCATCACAACACACCTGGGCCTGGCAGGGACTGAGGTTGCAAATTAGCTATCTAGCTACAAACCTTTTATGTAACATCTGCAAGCTATGGTATGGCCTTGCCAAGACATGTTTGTAATAATGTGCACTGCATTGTCCCTTGACAAATAAACTACAAATAAATAAAATAAAATTTTAAAACTAGGTATCGTAATTTAACCAACTGTTGCGATAGACTACATGTATTGCAAGCCGTGATATCGCGATAATGATACATTTTCGATATATTGTGCAGCCCTGGTCTAGACCTCATTATAAGTGACAGGTATCACAATTGCATTTTCTACAATCAGCATGCCTCAAAGTCTGTCAACCCTGTGTTCCAGACAAACTGTTAACGCAAGCGAAAGTTATTATTATCACAAGCAATCCTCAGGACTAGACCGTCTAAGTAATAAGGGGAAGTGAAATTGCTCAGTGGTTGTCTCTCTCAAACAGAACAGAACAGAACTTGTGAAAAGTGCCCTTTCTTTTCCCAGATGCATTTGCACACTCACTCGTATTCTTCTGAGAAAGAACAGGAAGTCTCGGATTAGTCTCTCTCTCTGTCTCTCTCTCTCTCTCTCTCTCTCTCTCTCTCTCTCTCTCTCTCTCTCGCACGCAACCACGCACTACACAGACACACAGACACACACACACCAGCATGTGAGTAACTTTTTGCTATGAAGGGCCACTGTGCTCCATGAGAGCTTGAGAGAGCTAGAACCACACTGGACTGTGGATGAGTGGGAACAAAGTGTGCTCAAAATTGCCTTGATCTTTTATTCTGGAGATGTACTGTATGTGTATGTGCGTGTATGCATGTGTCTGTGCGTGTGTGTGAATGTGTTTGTGTCTGTGTCTGTGCAAGTGTGTGCATTTATGTATGGATGTTCAGGCAGGTGCGAGTGAACGTATGGACCAGCATGGTGTGTGTGTGTGTGTGTGTGTGTGTGTGTGTGTGTGTGTGTGTGTGTGTGTGTGTGAGAGAGAAATAGTGCGTGTGTGCCTGTGCCTATGCCTGTTTGTGTCTAGTTTGTTCAAGCCGACTGTGAGAGATTTGATTGCAGCACTACACCGCTGTGACACACAGCTGCTTGCTGCTTGTTTACTTTCTCTCTCTCCAGAACCCGCCCTCTCCAACCAGAACCCTCTGTCTCTCAGCCACACTCAGCCCTGGAAGAAGATGCTCTCAAATCTAATAAAGCCTGTCTGTCTGTCTGTCTGTCTGTCTGTCTATCTGTCTGTCTGTCTGTCTGTCTGTCTCTCTCTCTCCATTCCCCCTCCCTTGTGCAACACTTATTTCTATTCAGGCACTAGGTCTCGGGACATCCACCATGCACTGTTGAACAATGTTGAGCTATCTCTGTATCAAATGTGAGACCCTCACTCTAAACCCTAGACACTGTCTGGGGTAACTATTCCAAGTAGTTGTTTAGTTTCAGACGCTGTTTGCACACTAGTCATGAGCTATTCATGCACCTCTACTGCCATCTGGTGGCTGAAATAATACACTGAAGTCTGCAGTACCACCGCCTTCTCACTCACACTCGAAGCTGGTCCTTGATTACTGTAATGTGTCACTTCGTATCACTATTCACACAGTTTTTGTCCATTTTTTGCAGAAGTGGGTCTCTGCATCACAGGTCTCCATTGATTTGCATTGACTAAAGAGCACAGGTCTACACTAGATGGAGGCTACACTTGCCTTTTTCCAGTGCTGTCGCAAATTGCTGCGTGACGTCACCTCTAGTCTAATGTCCTACATCTATGCTTTTCACTCACACACACTGTTGTGGGTTCTTGGTGTCAGCCATGGTTGACTGATGGCAAAGAGATACTTTTTCGATAAACTTTTTTATTTTATTTAAATAATAATTTAAAAAAAAATTGATGTATTTTTTGGGGCTTTACAGGCCTTTATTGACAGGACAGTGAAGTGGAGACAGGAAGTGAGTTGGGAGAGAGAAACGGGGAAGGTCTGGCAAAGGACCTGGGCCTGGAATCGAACCTGGGTGGGCCACGTAGTAGACGAGTGCCCTACCATATCAGCCACGGTAGGGCCAGCCAGCGATTTATTAAAATAATGATTCAACCTGAGTCCTTTTTCAAATTAAGACCTTAGGCATGAATGTCTTTTTATTTTTTCACGTAATAAATCACTGGCAATGGGAAAAGATTTTGTGGTCACCTTCAGTTAACTGTATCTACTTAAGAAGCCTCTCTCATATCCTGCACCATGCACCATTCAAAACGTCCTCCATTGATTTTATTTCTCACTCTAAAAAAAAAGAGGCATCTCACTTGAAATATGTTGTCTCTGACATGGCTGAAAAAAGGAAGCCAGGCTACGGCCTCCTAGGCCAGGTCAACCATGCCGTTTGGAAAACGTTAATCATTATGGTCGAGGTCAGTCAAACCAAATCTTGAAGAGATTTGAACGTCGATGATGATCAGGCTAGAAAAGAGTCACCTTACCTGGAATATGTTGTATTTGACGTGGCTGATCTCGATGCAAGTGTTCTCGCCAGCTGGTCTGTTCACCAGGAGAGACTTGAACCTGAGGGGACAGGTACACAGGTACACAGGCAGGTCAGACACATTCCATTCCATTACATAGCATTTGGCAGAAGCTTTTTTAACCAAAGACCTACCTAGCAGAGGCAGTGAAGAGCAGAACTTTGTGTGCGTAGAAGGGCTTCCCCTCGACCAGGAAGGTCACATCAGACATCTCCTTGTTGTTCAGGAAGTGGGGATCTGGCAAAGGTCAAGGTCAGAGGTCAGAGGTTAGCTCCTGTTCAGGCCCATCCCACGACAGTCAAAAAAAGATGAGGCGCACACAAGGCTTGCGAGTTCAAAATGTGTATTGTGGCCGGCAAATTACAAAAGAAGTCATCGGAAAATAACTGGAGCTCCAGTTATTTTCCGATGACTTCTTTTGTAATTTGACGACACCAACCTTTTTTGCTTCCAGGCCCATCCCACCCCATAATATTCTATTCCATCCCACGACATCCTATCATAGCCCCCTCCCGCATAGTGTTCTATCATATCCCATCCTATTATTTTTTGTTTAACCCTTTATAGGGCACACAAATCTCAACTTCCGAGTGAAAAAAACAGTTTGACAGGCTCCAGGCCACTGCTAGTTGGTCAAATGTCATGATCTCACTATTTGTGTGAAAGCCTGATTTCTCCTCAACAATTTGCTATAACCCACTTGGTTGTATACCCTTGTAGAGAGGCATGGCAGATATAGTCACTGGGCTGTATGTGTGTGTGTGTGTGTGTGTGTGTGTGTGTGTGTGTGTGTGTGTGTGTGTGTGTGTGTGTGTGTGTGTGTGTGTGTGTGTGTGTGTGTGTGTGTGTGTGTGTGTGTGCACTGTGCATGCATGTGTGTGCACCTTCTCACATGAACCCTGGACAATTGCTGCCTTCAGAGCTGGTGTGTGGATGTGGGAATGTGTATGTGTACATGTGTATGTATTTGAAAGCACTATTCTTATCCTATGCTATCCTATGCAGTGCTATACTGTGCTATACTGTCCTGTCCTATCGTATCCCAACGTATCCTAACATGTCCGTTCATATCCTCTCCTCTCCTCTCCTCTCCTCTCATCTCCTCGCCCTCCTCTCCTCTCCTCTCCTCTCCTCTCCTGTCCTATTCTGTCCTGTCCTATCCTGAAGCCATAATCACCCTTTACTGTAATATCTCAAGACACTAGAGATGAAAAATAGATAGATATTAGAAAACACTTCTTTATGCCCTAGAAAGGAGTGGAAGACATTGCTGGAATGATAACCTCTGTGATATTGGCAACACACTTTCTTTGAAAAATCTCTGTAGAACATGAATTCATATGAAACATGAAATCAGAAACCTCGTTCCCAGTGAAATCCGATGATGGTGAAATGATTTGATCACACTGTATTCTCTCTCTCTCTCTCTCTCTCTATCTCTCTCTCTCTCTCTCTCTCTCTCTCTGGGAGGATGGTCGTCAGTTGTCTATAGTTTGTCAGACACAGCCCTTCTGGACACTTAACATTAGTTTTATTACATACTGCAAATTATTTCCTACTGTGATCATTTCAAACTGGAATCATTTCTTAGTATTATAAAAATACTATTCTTGCGGTGTAAAATCTGGCCCTCCATGAACTAATCGGAGACTACTGCTGCACTGTCTTTGAAAACTATATATCCACTAGATGGCACACATGTCCCATTGAGGCTCTGCTTGGGTTGAACCAAATTCCTAAGCAGATTAGGCGTGCTGTCTGTGGTAAGGCAACTTTGGATCCCAACCATTTGAAAACTACACAACCAGCGGAGTTGCCTGGATGAATTCCCGTGTTTTGTGAATTGGGAGTTCAGGTTCATTGTAATCCATTGCCGTTTGAGGTTATCTATATATCTATATCCACATCCAATATGCTAATGTCTGCCTGCAGTTATGAAAGTCAGTCCCATCACTACCATACTTTATGTGTATACTATACTTAGTCTATATACTATACTATACTATACTATACTATACTATACTATACTATACTATACTATACTATATCTATTATGTATATGTATATGTATATGTATATGTATATGTATATGTATATGTATATGTATACTATACTAAGTCTTACAATGTGACACAGAGTGGCAGTGTACTCAGGGCCGCTGACAGGTTTGGCTGTGCCCAAGACAAAGTCGTCTGAAAGGGCCCCCCAACCAAATGCATACAATGTAATGAGGACCCAATTCTGGGCCCTCTATCTCCCTGGGCCCGGGAAGCCATACCCCTTTGTCCCCCCTTGTCGGCGGGCCTGAGTGCACTACTTACCTAGGCGCGAGATCTGCTTCCTCTTGATCTCTGTGAGTTTGGGGATGGGGTAGGGCCCGTAGCACTGCGTGAAGATCACCGCCAACTGCTGACTGATCACCTCATTCTGAAACATACCAAACACACACACACGCACACATGAAAAAATGACACACACACACACAAAAAACACAAATATAAATGTAAAAATTAGTGCTCACACATGTGTTGTGCGTACACACACATGGACGCACGCACACACACACACACACACACACACACACACACACACACACACACACACACACACACACACACACACACACACACACACACACACACACACACACACACACACACACACACACACACACACACACACACACACACACATAAAGCAGTAGCTGTAACTGTCAGAGAGTGAGGCGTGAAGTGCATACATAGCATCTCTGACTCTCTCTGATCTGCACTGTGAACAGCAAGACAGCGGTACATGACAGGACGCAACACAACAGAGAGAGTGACATTTACTGACAGGTAGACAGACAAAGCAAAGGGAGAGAGAGAGAGAGAGAGAGAGAGAGAGAGAGAGAGAGAGAGAGAGAGAGAGAGAGAGAGAGAGAGAGAGAGAGAGAGAGAGAGAGAGAGATGGGCAGGGAGCGAGAGAGCAAGATAAAGAGGACATGAGAGAGAAAGGGAGAGAAAGAGAAAGAGAGAGATAAGGTGTGTGTGTTGTATTTTCTCACTCAAAGCCATTGGAAGAGTGGCGAGGGGGTAGTGAAAAGCAACCAGTGTTATAGTCAGGATGACTCAGAGATGAGCATGTACAGTGGAGGACGTGGAGGGAGAGGGGCAATGAAGAGGGGAGGAGAGGAGAGTAAAGGAGAGGAGTGATGAGGAAAGAGAAGAAGAGAGGACAGGAGGACAGTGGAAGAG
>NC_085860.1:38231518-38234018 GCF_034702125.1 Engraulis encrasicolus | reverse complement strand
GCCATATACAGCAGAGTTCCTGTTGCATTTATAATAGCCCAGTGTATACTGTGATCCATTTTAAGCCCAGGAAACTAGCCCTGTTTATACAGTGGCGGGCCATTGGCCCAGGAATCAAAGCTGTTCCTGTTGTGCATTTCAAGTGGGCCTTGAAATCATTTTGTGAAAAAAATCTAAATGATATTTGTGTGTGTTGCTTCTGAATGCATATTTAAGCTGAATTGTTTGATGGGTCAGTGGTGGGCCCCAAACAATTTCAAGTTGGAAAAGGTTGGGAACCCTTGGTCTACAGGGGCTAGGAGTTGCGTGGCTTGAGTTCCACAGTATAAACAGGGCTATTGATGACTCAATTTCACTCAACTTCACTCAATCACTTCACTTTCTCACTCACAAGCCTACAGACCTATTCATTATTCACTCATTCACTTACTCACTCACTCACCCACTCATTCATGCATTCATTCATTCATTCATTCATTCATTCATTCACTTACTCACTGACTGAGCAACTGGCTCTCTCTTTACATGAACTCACCCTCACTTCACTGCTCACTCACTCACTCACTCACTCACTCACTCACTCACTCACACTCACTCACTCACTCTCTCCTCTGCCAATTCGCTCACTCACTAACTCAACCACTCGTTGACTCACTGACTGGCTCACTGGGGACTTATTAATGACCCAGCCGCCTGACTCACACCACCGGACGGAGCCTTTAATACGGAACCTTTGATACGGAGCCTTTGTCACTTCCTAATTGGGCTCTCCAGCCAGCCAATTACACCAACACACAGACGCAATCTGCCCTACTTATGCAGTAATTCAGACATTGCATTATTCATGTATTACATTTGTAAAGAAAACGACCCAGCAGCACCCAGTGTCAACGTCTCATTTCAAATTTACAATTCATAGATCTTTTTTTTAAGGGACAAAATTGCTCTTCCGGAAAGATTGCAGTCTATTGTTTTGACGTTTTTGTGCTTTTGGCAGATTGAGGACCCAATCGAATGGTGGGAAGAAGTACCCTTACTCAAATATGGTTGGATTCACAACAAGACAAATAGTCATTGATGCACACAAGTACTGAAACAACAGATTCACTGGGCACATGACACACTGGGCACATGCTGTACACTGGGAGCAGCAAGCTGAGAAGGAGGACGACACTGATGATAAAGATGACATTGAGGAAAATGACGGACGGGTGTAACATGCAATTAGATCATTTCTTTGGTTCCTCTTTTCTTTGGTCTGGGTTAATGGGCATGCCCTTTGTCTGTAGGTCTCGCAGGCTGTTGTTAGAGGAATAAGAGTAAGAGTGAAAGAGTCGGGGGAACAGAGAGAGAGAGAGAGAGAGAGAGAGAGAGAGAGAGAGAAAGATGGAGAGTAAGACAGAGAGAGAAAGAAAGAAAAAGAGGGAGAGAAAAGTGAGAAGAAAAGGAGCTAATGAGAGACGGGGATAAGAGGTGGAAGACTTGGAAAAGAAGAGCAATAGAGAGAGAAGAGAGAGAGAGAAAAAGACGGAGGGATGGAGGGATGGCTACCTGGACGACAGGGACATGTCCTTGTAGGATGGCGAAAGTGAGCGGGGTCCCCTGGCGGGTTTCGGGGAAGACTGAGGGGTGCTTGTGTACCGAGTTAGGCACCTGGGGATCAAGAGGAGGAGAGGATGATGGGTAGGGCAGCACACACACACACACACACACACACACACACACACACACACACACACACACACACACACACACACACACACACACACACACACACATGAGGAGCAGGAGCAGCAGGCACAGGAGGAGGAGGAGGTGGTGGTGGTGGTGGTGCAGGAGCGCTGGCACAGGGAGGGAATGTGCATGCGTGCGTGTGTGTGTGCACGTGCGTGAGCGCTTGCTTTCCTGTGCGTGTGTGTGTGTGTGTGTGCGTGCGTGCGTGCGTGCGTGTGTGTGTGTGTGTGTGTGTGTGTTTCTGTTTGACCTAACTCTCACCATCCCATCCATTCCTCTCTCATGTGCCGCATGTTCTTATTCTTTCTTTTATTCTCTCTCATTCACTTTTCCTGGAACCATTACCCCTCACCCCTTACTCCTATCCTTCTTCTCCTCATCAAACTGTTACAGAGAGGAAAGGAATAATGGCCTGTTGTCAGTCAGTCATCAGTGTCAGTGGTGGAGCAACTGCACACAGGGCCCTAGGGCAAAACACTGATAGGGCCCCCCGCACAGTCTGCCAGTGTCACCATAGGGCCCCCCCAACACCAATATGGGGGGGCCCTGGGACAAATGCCTGTATTTGCTCATTTCATAACAGGTGTAATTTCTTAACAAGTGTAATTTCTCAGCTTTTCATGAGTGGCCATAAGAGGCCAATCACCGCACCATTCATCATCCATCTCTTCCAAACCTAGTCAGGGCAGCATGGCCACACCACAAGCCTCACATAAAAAACCCTGTCAAACGACAACAAAAGCGCCTCTTGTACATATTTCGGGGA
>NC_085860.1:38214018-38216518 GCF_034702125.1 Engraulis encrasicolus | reverse complement strand
ACACATCCTCAGACCTCCAGTTGAACACACAGGCTCTTGGGGGTATACTAAGAACATGGTTAAGTGAACCAAACTTAGTTAACCTACAGAGAGTGGTAAACCTGCTAATATACGTATATACCTACAGTAATCATTTAGCCCAGTTAGTAGTCTAGTGGTCTTCTATAAGATGACTGACCTCTACCTCAAGGTTAATTTAACCTGGTTTACTACTGAACCAGGATCTTGGCATACCCACCAGAACTCCAGACGAACACACTGTCTAATTACATTAAAGATGCGGCTTTATACATTTGTTGTTACCAGTATGGTAATGACCAAGTCGTGGTGCATTACTAAAGGGCCTGTGTTGTGTCATAGTATTGTAGTGCTATGGTAGTTATATTTCAATGACTATTACAGCGTGCCACTGGAGGTACGGCGCGCATTAAGGGGCTACATTACCTTACATTACATTACTCCAAGCTGACCCTTTTATCGATTCGAACCTGCAACCCTCTGATCTTAAGACCACCTTTCTAAACAAATCTGGCATTCCCTCTCATTCATTACATGGTGCATTATGCGCAGAACAATTAAATCTGGATTTATGCAGTATGTCACAGAAGTGAGTACACGACCCCTCACTTGTCTGCAGATTTTTAAATATGTTTTCATGGGACAACACTAAAGAAATTTCACTTTGACACAATGGACAGTAGTTAGCGTTAACTTTACTGTTTCCCATGGAAAGATACACTTACAAATCTGCAGAAATGTGAGGAGTGTACTCACTTATGTGACACACTGTATGTATTCAACTGAACTATGGACTGAGCAAGTGGACATTTCAGAAGCCAGTGAGTCACTGACCAGCCAGCAGGCCCGCTGGGAAGCTAATGGAGGTGGCGTCCCTTTAATGGGAGGAAGTGAGTATAAGACCTCATTTTAATGAATTTCAGTGGGAAATACTCCGCTTGAAAATGTAGACAAAATTAAACCACTTTCTCGAAATGCAGTTTCCATGGGGATGTCAGTGCTGCCCTACAAAGCAGAAAAGCAGTATGGTAACTGCGCAGAGCTCCAAACGGAGTAAAATGACTCCAACATTATTCTGTTGCCCAGTAGTTTTGGGTAGATTATTTATTAACATGCGGCAGTTTTATTTTTTGCGGATCAGTCATTTTTATTTAACTTTATATTTTGATATACAGTATATGATAATATATGATAAGTATAGTATAATATATGTATTATAGTATGATATAGTATAGGATATGATAGTATAGAATCATAGTAACTTAGTGACATAGTGCATTTTTGCTTTATAGGGCAGAGTATTCCTTTGATAATGACGTCTCTTTAGTATATTCTACCAAGATTGGTTGTTTTCCTATGTACTGTGTATTATAGTACTACAGTACTGTGTGTATGAGGACACATACCGTATATCTCTGTGCAAATGTGTACAGGTATGTATGAATTTCAGATACTGTATATATCTGCTATTGGGCAGCTTCATTTCCTTTGAGATTAATAAAACATCTCGTCTCTACTCTGAGCACTCTGTAGCCGGTTTCATCTTCTTCTCATATCAGCTATGTCACAGACTTTTCCATATCCATATCATCCCCAGTCATCGCACGATGGCTAATGACCTGCGCAGTCTCTCTCTCTCTCTCTCTCTCTCTCTCTCTCTCTCTCTCTCTCTCTCTCTCCTCACTCTCTCTCTCTCTCTCTCTCTCTCTCTCTCTCTCTCTCTCTCTCTCTCTCTCTCTCTCTCTCTCTCTCTCTCTCTCCATGTCTATGCCTGTTAGCCATTCTCTCATTTTCTCTCTGCTTTCCCTCAGGCACTTAGGGCTCTTAACCTTTTTCTTCCCCTCCAATCCATTCCTCTCCTCTCCTCTCCTCTCCTCTCCTCTCCTCTCCTCTCCTCTCCTCTAATCTCCTTTCCCCTCCTCTCCTCTCCTCTAATCTCCTTTCCCCTCCTCTCCTCTGCCCTCTCTTCTCTTCACTACCAAATGCTATTGACCTCTCCTCCTCCTCTTCACCTATTTTCTCCTTCCTTTTGTCATTCTTCCCATCGCAACACTCCTTTTTCCTCTCCAATCCATTCCTCCTCCACCTCTCTCCTCTCCTCTCCTCTCATCTCCTCTCCTCCACTCTCCTGTCATTTCCTCTCCTCTCCTCTCCTCCACTCTCATCTAATCTCCTCTCCCCTCCTCTCCTCTCCTCTCCCCTTCTCTCTTCTCCTCACTACCAAATGCTATTGACCTCTCCTCCTCCTCTTCACCTATTTTCTCTTTCCTTTTGTCACTCTTCCCATCTCAACGTTCCTTTTTCATCTCTAGTCCATTCCTCCTCTCCTCTCCCCTCCCCCTCTCCTCTGCTCTCCTCTTCCCCTCTCAAGTGCCAATGACCTCTCCTCCTCCTCTTCACCTCTTTTCTTTGTTTTTTGTCACTCTTCCCATCTTCACCTTCCTTCCATTTCTCTCTCCAGTTGGCTCTGCAGCTCGACCTC
>NC_085860.1:38204018-38209018 GCF_034702125.1 Engraulis encrasicolus | reverse complement strand
CTCTCTCTCTCTCTCTCTCTCTCTCTCTCTCTCTCTCTCTCTCTCTCTCTCTCTCTCTCTCTCTTGTTGTATCCCACCATTTTTTTCAGTCATAACACTACACATAAAAATACATCTCTCTATTTTACAATCTGTTTCTGACACTTATTCTCTCTCTCTCTCTCTCTCTCTCTCTCTCTCTCTCTCTCTCTCTCTCTCTGCCTCCCCTCTCTCTCTGAAGATGTATCTCTCCCTTGTTAATAATATACCAATAATCATAAGACCTCAAATGCAAATGGAAAAACGAAGGCCCATAACTGGATGTCTGATCTTTGCCTAAGAGAGGCCCATTTCACATTTTTAAACGAAGGCACACTTTGGTATGAGCGGCATCAAGCTCCTATCAGTTTCACAGATATTTGCATCCTAATAAACAACATTGCCCTTCCCCACAGGCCCTTCATCCTGGTCCTTTCAAGATTCCATTCCCATCTTTGCCTCAAAATGAGAAGGAGTATCTCATAACGCCAGAGAGAGAGAGAGAGAGAGAGAGAGAGAGAGAGAGACAGAGAGAGAGAGAGAGAGAGATAGAGAGAGAGAGAGGGTGGGCGGATAGACAGAGGGTGAAAGACACAAAGACAAAGGCAGAAGACACAGAGAATATGCAGACGCTGAGACAGAGAGAGAGAGAGAGAGAGAGAGAGAGAGAGAGAGACAGAGAGACAGAGAGAGCGACAGTATGGACAGGAAACACACAAACAGAACAGAATGAGAAGGGGATGGGCAATATTTTAGCACTTTTAGTCCAAGTAAATGGGCTGTTTAACTGCAGTAATTGTGGTTTGTCTTGTCGCCGCGGCCTGAGCACTCAGTGACACAACGAGACAGAGAGCCCTTTGTGACCGCCTGAATAAAACACATTTTTGTGAATCCATAAAAAAGCGGAATTCAAAAAATGATGACAGGCGGCCAAAACCCGAGAAGAACGCCCAGGGACTGCGGAGTCACATGTGGTTATTTGATGCTCTTGAAGCATAACTGAAATTCATGAGGAGAGAGTTTATACAATTTTATTTGGTTTTATTAGATTCTTTAAAGAGCTTTATACATTATGCATGCAATGTGTGCAGAGTAACATTACTTGCACGAAAAGATATTTCTTTTGAGGCTATGGTAGAATTTATAGATGGGCCTCTCACAGAAAAAAAATCCATATTGTGTTCAACTGCAGAGTCATTGCACGCATGTAATACAACTGAGGCAACCAACTCAAGGCCTGCACGTCTTGTCCAGAACCTTCCCCCTCCCCTCCCTCTCTCTCTCTCCTCTCTCTCCAGTTATACTTCTTTTAGTAGGCATTTCACTATTATTCCCTGCATCTTTGCAAAGTTTTCCACCAGAGGCGTCGGTAACACTTCCAAATAAGGGGCCATAATTAACAGTAAAGTAGCTACAACCTAATACTTAAGTAAGGGTTAATAATCATTACTTAATGCCACATTAGACACATATCAATTGTTATTAATGAATTAGTAAGCAGTTACTTAACTATTAGATAACTATTACCTTGTATTACAAGTTAATAGCATATTATTATTTAACTAATAGATAAGTAAGGGCACAGTTAATAGTTAAGTAGCTATCAGGTCATACTTAACTAAGGTCCAAAATGAACACTTACTTAATACAAAAGCAAGGCATAACTAATGGTTATATAATACATAAATATTGGGTTTTGGGACCCTTATATTAGAGTTGGCTGAGGATAACTAATGGTTAATTAATAGATAGATATTGGTGTTTGGGACCCTTATATTAGAGTTGGCTGCGGATAACTAATGGTTAATTAATCGATAGATATTGGTGTTTGGGACCCTTATAATAGAGTTGGCTGAGCATACCTAATAGTTAAGTAATTAATCTACTGTGACATCTAGTTTTCACTCTTTCAAATCACTGTAATAGTGGCAACAGGAGCCATTATATAGCAAGGATTGGACGTACACTTCTCAGTGATGGTGGGGTGATGTGATGTAATTTTTTCATGTACCACTTATTAGTTTTAACGGTAAAAACCCTACAATAAATGCAGAACATTATGAAGAGTAATAGTTTTGAAGCGAAACTAAACCATTCCTTTGTGATAATTAGGTTAATGTTTGAGAATATTAGCTCCAAGAAGAGCAGTGCATGATGGGTACGCAATCTATAGACAACAATAATTCGGTATTATTTAATCATTAGATATGCCTTACTTTTGTATTAAGTAAGTGTTAATTAAGGTCCTTAGTTAAGTATGACCTAATAGCTACTTAACTATTAACTGTACCCTTACTTATCTATTATTTAAATAATTATATGCTATTAACTTGAGACACATGTTAAGGGGCCATATATATAATTATAATTAACATAATTAACAGCAAATTAGCTATAACCTAATACTTTAGTAACAGTTAATAATCACTACTTAATGCCACATTAGACACATATAAATTGTTATTAATTCACATGTTAAACATTAGTAAGCAGTTACTTAACTATTAGATAACTATTACCATGTGTCTCAAGTTCATAGCATATAATTATTTAACTAATAGATAAGTAAGGGTACAGTTAATAGTTAAGTAGCTATTAGGTCATACTTAACTAAGGACCTTAATTAACACTTACTTAATACAAAAGTAAGGCATATCTAATGATTAAATAATACCGAATTATTGTTGTCTATAGATTGCGTACCCATCATGCACTGCTCTTCCTGGAGCTAATATTCTCAAACATTAACCTAATTATCACAAAGGAATGGTTTAGTTTCGCTTCAAAACTATTACTCTTCATAATGTTCTGCATTTATTGTAGGGTTTTTACCGTTAAAACTAATAAGTGGTACATGAAAAAATTACATCTCATCACCCCACCATCATTGAGAAGTGTACGTCCAATCCTTGTTTTATGGCTCCTGTTGCCACTATTACAGTGATTTGAACGAGTGAAAACTAGATGTCACAGTAGATTAATTACTTAACTATTAGGTATGCTCAGCCAACTCTATTATAAGGGTCCCAAACACCAATATCTATCGATTAATTAACCATTAGTTATCCTCAGGCCAACTCTAATATAAGGGTCCCAAACACCAATATCTATCTATTAATTAACCATTAGTTATCCTCAGCCAACTCTAATATAAGGGTCCCAAAACCCAATATTTATGTATTATATAACCATTAGTTATGCCTTGCTTTTGTATTAAGTAAGTGTTCATTTTGGACCTTAGTTAAGTATGACCTGATAGCTACTTAACTATTAACTGTGCCCTTACTTATCTATTAGTTAAATAATAATATGCTATTTACTTGTAACACAAGGTAATAGTTATCTAATAGTTAAGTAACTGCTTACTAATGCATTAATAACAATTAACATGTGTCTAATGAGGCATTAAGTAATGATTATTAACCCTTACTTAAGTATTAGGTTGTAGCTACTTTACTGTTAATTATGGCCCCTTATTTGGAAGTGTTACCGAGGCGTCATTCCAGCACTGCAGATTTGTATAAAGCCCTGCAGCCTGTCTTGTGAAGCTGTGTTATAACTACTGTACTACTGCACACAAAAGAATTGAAGTTAAATGTCTCACCATCAAAAGCATAACTTCTTCCTGGCATTCCCTATGAAGGAATCTGTATAGTAACTACCGGTTCTGCACACTGGCGTATACATACTATAAACAATGAATGGTCAATTTCATAACAGCAGAACATGGGATAAACAAAGGGCGGCTCCGACAAAATAGAGCCCTCAAGTAATTGGCAGCCGACATCTGCGGACATCCGGGGACATCGGCGTCGGTGTGCAGGGTTGTATTGAAAACAGTCGAATCGAACGCTGGCAGAGCAGTGCTCAGCACTTCACCGGAACCGCTGCACAGAGGTCTTCAAGATGCCTTCACTGTGCTTCATTCTGAGATCATGTCTTTGTCATTCCGTGTGGCGCTTGTGGGGAATATTCATGCCAAGCTCCAGAACGTGACACTGACATGCGATTTTCCCATTAGATAGGCATTGATATATACCTTGACACTTGTCAAGGTGACACAGATGGCTGCTATGGATTAAACCCATATAGTGTGCATGTGTATGTGTATGTGTGTGTGTGTGTGTGTGTGTGTGTGTGTGTGTGTGTGTGTGGTGTGTCTGTCTGTCTGTCTGTCTGTCTGTCTGTCTGTCTGTCTGTCTGTCTGTCTGTCTGTCTGTCTGTTCTGTGTGTGTGTGTGTGTGTGTGTGTGTGTGTGTGTGTGTGCGTGTGTGTGTGTGTGCGTACATCTGTTTTTGAGGGTGTTTCTGATATTGTATGTGTAAGAGTGTGGGTGTGCATATACTGTATGTCTGTGTGTGTATAGGTATAGTATGTCTGTGTGTGTGTGTGTGTGTGTGTGTGTGTGTGTGTGTGTGTGTGTGTGTGTGTGTGTGTGTGTGTGTGTGTGTGTGTGTGTGTGTGTGTGTGTGTGTGTGCGCGCGTGCGTGCGTGCGTGCGCACATCACATCTGTAATGTGGAGGGAGAGGTGTGGCCACCCTTAAGGGCTGTGGTGGTAATGCTATTTTAGCCTGCAGTGAGTGAATCAATACTCCCATCACACTGTCTCTTATAAGGTGGTGTGTGCAGGGCCGGATTAATGCACAGGCTAGATATGGCTGCAGCCTAGGGGGGCCCACCTGCAAGAGGGGCCCTGATTTGCCAAAAGTGCAAAATTGCCAAACTGTGTGAATAGAACATGCAATATTGAAAATTGCATCTGTTGTGTTCAGTACAATTGGTAGACATACTCAATTCCTAGCTCGTAATTATGACAGTTTGTTTAAATTTGTTACGAAATTTGACTTCTGAGGGGCCCCGCAGTCCCTAGGGGCCCCAGGCCATCTTAATCCGGCCCTGGGTGTGTGTGTTTGTCCCTTCCTGTTTGAGTCATCTGATGTCTAGGTCCTTTTGTCAGAGCATGGCACCGTGAGAAAAATGA
>NC_085860.1:38184018-38199018 GCF_034702125.1 Engraulis encrasicolus | reverse complement strand
TGTGTCTGTGTGTGTGTTTGTGTGTGTGTGTGGGTGTGCGTGTGCGTACGCCTGCATTTACTGAATGGAGTGTGTGTGTGCGTGCGTGCGTGCGCGTGCACATCCTTGCAAGTGTGCATGGGGAAAACAACTGTCGGAAAAGGGTGCTCACATTCTCACTCGATCTTCAGATGCCTTTGAAGGGAGTGTGTAGAGGAGAGGAACTTTAAGGGGGTAGAAAATGAGACAAACACACCTCCAGCACTTTGGCAAGGAAATACAAACACCCCCTCTCTCTCATTCTCTCTCTGTGCACTGCACTGTGTGTGTGTTTGTACTGTATGTGTGTGAAGCAGTGTGGATGTCCCACTGTGGTTCATCTCTCTCTCTCTCTCTCTCTCTCTCTCTCTCTCTCTCTCTCTCTCTCTCTCTCTCTCTCTCTCTCTCCCCCTCTCTCTCTCTCCCTCTCTCCCCTTTCCCCTCTCTCTTTCTTTCTCTCTCTCTCTCTCTCTCTCTCTCTCTCTCTCTCTCTCTCTCTCTCTCTCTCTCTCTCTCCTCCCCTCTCTGTCAACCAGAGCCACTCTCAGCAGTGGTGACTGGCAGGGGAGGGCCTTTGGGAAGAAAGTGAGCCCTCCCGACAAAGACGAAATGAAAGATGCAACAGCCGGATCCGGAGTTCAGAGAATGGGAGAGACTTTTTATTGTTGTTGCAGGGGGGAAAGCGAAAAGTCCTAAACTTTTTTCTATAGCAGTGCAAAATGGAATACGATATTATCTGAATAAATTAGCTTCACTTGGGCTATCTTACAGAATACAGTCATGCGTATAAAGAGCGAAAGCGAGAGTGAGAGGGGGAAAGAAAAAATCACAGACAGAGAAAATCAGAGAGAGAAAGAGACGGAGAGAGACACACTCAGAGAGAGAGAGAGAGAGAGAGAGAGAGAGAGAGACAGACAGAGACAGAGACAGAGAGAGAGAGAGAGGGAGAGAGGGAGACAGAGAGACAGACAGAGACAGAGAGAGAGGGAGAGAGGGAGGGAGAGATGAATGAAGCATAACAAGGAGGCAATGATAAAGAGGGCTCTTCGAAAACGCATCAAATATTCATTCATACCGCAGCCTGCTTTGCCGCAGCTAAACACAGTAAACGCTAAAATATGAGTAAAAGCATGCTGGGACAGCAAAGGAATTCAGATAAGACACAACCCAACCGGCTACAGGGGTGAGGAACCTCTTTCATTCGAAGGGCCACATAGAATTCTATTAAGTCCTCCAAGGGCCATACTTTGAACACAAAACAGGATTTCCCCATGCACTTTTTAGGCCTACATTAAACACGGCCACCTTGACAACAGACACCACCTTCACTAGGTCCTGTGAATAATATAACTTAGTTGTATTGCAAATGTGATTTCTAAGATTTCTCCATAAAACATGTCAAATTTCATGTGAAACTGCATAACATTAAAACTAGGCTATATAGAGGGCCAGATAAGACGACCTCATGGGCCCCACCTATGGCACGGCTAAAGTGAGGAAGGGGTGTCTGAGTGTTTTTTTTTTATTATTATTAGTTTTTATTTTTATTTCTGTGGACTTCAGAAGGCCCAGAAGACTATGGGTGTGTTTATTAATTCAATCTGATGCTCTGAAAAAAGAGCAATACCACACTATGGTTAAAACCAGAGCGTTCCACTACAGAGAGCATATACTGTATACAAGACCGTTATGATAAATGTGTGTCGCACTTGCATTTGGAGTGGCACTTGGAGTGCAATCTCGGACATAGCCAGGGAGCATAACATGACATTACATTACACACCTCAGCAACTTACAGGTGTAATTTTTCAGGATACTGGTTACAGTCCCTGGAGCAATGTGGGACTAGGTGTCTTGCTCAAGGGCACTTCAGCCATGGATGGAGGTGTAGGGAAAAAGGTCAGGTAGGATTCAAACCTACAACCCTCAGATTGAAATACCAACTCCCTAACCACTATGCCACGGTTGTCCCATGGCACAACATATAGTAGCATAAAGCTATTATCTTTTAGGGAAGGCCCAGAAGTGGCACTCAGTGACCTGATGATCCATAATCTGTCACAGGGGACTACAGCACACTGGAGAGGCACACATTCTTACGCAGACTAACTACGTCTTACTGTACGGTACTCTAGTGTTGTAGTTTAAAATGCCTCTTTGGGGGTGCTGTGTTCCCTGAGCATGGGGTCCCGGGTTGGAGTCTGTCTGGCCTGTGTCATGTCCCAGTCCTACTCTCTCTCTCTCTCTCTCTCTCTCTCTCTCTCTATCTCGTCTCTCCTCTCTCCCTCCTCCGCTCCCTCATCTCTCTCTCTCTCTCTCTCTCTCTCTCTCTCTCTCTCTCTCTCTCTCATTTTTCATCTCCGTCCTCAGCTGTCCAATCTAAATAAAGGTTAAAATGTCCAAAATCTAATATAAAAAATCCTTCTTTTACAGAATGCACCTGTCTTCTGATCCACTTAAAATTGACCTTTTAGGGGGAGTTGTGGAGCAATGCCCTAATGTGGCCTTCCATGGATGGGCTCCGTGCCCATGTTTACTCAGGTAGGCTATCTACAAGAAAGTGGATGCTTAATGATGTTAAAGATACTTTAAAAAAAAGTTGGCTTCGTGCCAAAATACACAGTGACTGTACCTCAGACTTAAAAACAGAAGCACTAAATATATCACACTAATAATATATAGTAAAATTACAGTTAAATATAGTTAAATATTAACATTTGGCACACTGCACAATAGGCTGGTTTTAAAAGTCTACGGCAAAGTGGCTGAGGTATGCACCTGCTTTCGGGGCAAAATTGGGATGATTTTAAATCAACCAACATCCCACCACCCTACTCCCCAAGGCAGAGAAAAATTCGTATACACACACACTGAACGCCCTAATATAGCTGCAATTACAATTTAACATCCTTCCATTTAAGTTTATCCCAGAGCTCAGCTAGGGAGCATCCTAGCAGGATAATGCATTCAATTTAAACATGCTCTGCTGCGTGGCACAAACACACACACACGCACGCACGCACGCAAGCACACACACACACACAAACACACACGCACACGCTTGCGCACACACACGAACACACAAACACACATACACACATGCGCGCACGCACACACGCACAAACACACACACACACGTACGCACGCACGCACAAACACACGCACACACACACACACACACGCACAAACACACACACACACACACACACACACACACGCACGCACTCACACACACACACACACACGTACGCAAGCACACACAAACACACACACCACAACACACACACAGCACAAACACACGACACACACACACACACACACACACACACACACACACACACACACACACACGTACTCAAGCACATACACACACACACACACACAGAGCGAAAAGCAATCCCAGTCCCACTCTGATTCACTACTTAACTTTGCAATTATGGCACAAACGAAGAAGAGGGGGGAACGTCAAACAATGGCACGCAAATACAAATGAGCTCTCTGAGTAAAACTGCCAAATAAGCTGCCCCAGAGCCAGAGAGCGAGAGAGAGAGAGAGAGGGAGAGAGAGAGAGAGAGAGAGAGAGAGAGAGAGAGAGAGAGAGAGAGAGCGCTCCCATCTGTAATGGAGAGAGAGAGAGAGAGAGCGCCCATCTGTAATCTCCCATCTGTAATGCGAGGGATAGAGAGAGAGAGAGAGAGGAGAGGGAGGGATAGAGAGAGCAGGAGAGAGAGAGCTCCCATCTGTAATGGAAGAGAGAGAGGAGAGTAGAGAGAGAGCGAGAGAGAGAGAGAGAGGGAGAGAGAGAGAGAGAGAGCGCTCCCATCTGTAATGGAGAGAGAGAGAGAGAGAGAGAGAGAGAGAGAGAGAGAGAGAGAGAGAGAGAGAGCTCCCATCTGTAATGGCTAGATAAATGAGATGAGTGCTCCTCTGTGACTGACTTCATCCCCTACAGTAACTCACGCTCAGCTTCCCTCCCTCCCTCCTGACCTTGCATTTCTCTCTCTCTCTCTCTCTCTCTCTCTCTCTCTCTCTCTCTCTCTCTCTCTCTCTCTCTCTCTCTCTCTCTCTCTCTCTCTCTGTGCATTTCTCTATACTGTATATTTAACTCGGTGTGTTTGTGTGTTTTTGTGTACCCGTGTGCATGCGTGCGTGTGTGTGTGTTGCCTGATGTGTTACAGCATGTGCTAAATGAGTGTGCGACTATGCATGGCCATATGTATCACAGTTTGTGTGTGTACTTGTGCTGTATGTATCACAGTTTGTGCATGCACTTGTGCTGTATGTATCACAGTTTGTGCATGCACGTGCATATGTATCACGGTTTGTGCGTGCACTTGTGCTGTATGCATATTCCGTTGTGTATTTGTATGCGTCTGTCTCCTCTGCTTAAGTCAGAGAGGGAGGGTTGGCCACCGCCTCCATCAGAGGTGCTATGGGGACACGCGCAGGGGACACGCGGAGAGGGGAAAAACAGCAGCACTCATAATTGGCAGACAGGCAGCCAGGCTGGTAGACAGACAGGCAGGCTGATAGACAGGCAGGCTGGTAGACAGACAGGCAGGCTGATAGACAGGCAGGTAGACAGACAGGTAGACAGACAGGCAGACAGGTAGACAGGCAGGTAGACAGACAGGCAGCCAGGCTGGTAGACAGACAGGCAGGCTGATAGACAGACGGATAGACAGACAGACAGACAGATAGACAGACAGGCTGATAGACAGGCAGGCTGATAGACAGACAGGCTGATAGACAGGCAGGCTGATAGACAGGCAGGCTGAGAGACAGGCAGGCGGATAGACAGACAGGCTGAGAGACAGGCAGGCTGATAGACAGGCAGGCTGGTAGGCAGACAGGCAGGCAAGTAGGCAGGCTCGTAGATGGGCTAGTAGGCAGACAGGCAGGCAAGTAGACAGGCTGGATGGAATACAGGCAAGAAGACAGGCAGACAGGCTGGATAAAGGCAAGAAGAATGGCAGAGAGTTGTAATGGTGCAGAGAGATGCAGGTGGAGAGAGAGGCAGGAATACAGAAATGCAGAGAAAGGGAAACAGGCAAGCAGGGAGGCAGGCAGAGAGACCAACAAGCAGACATAAATGCATAGGAATATATAGGTAGGCCCAAAGCTACTAAATTGGTCTTTTCTACATGCTGAATTTTCACCAGCATTTGGCTGGTTGGCAGCTGTTAATTTAGCACCCTTTGTAGGCAGGGAAGCCGACAGGGGGGGACAAACGGGTATGTTGTCCCGGGCCCAGGGGGATCGGGGGCCCAGAATTGGGTCCCCATTAAATTGTATGCATTGGATAAGGGGCCCTTTCAGATGACTTTGTCCTGGGCCCAGAAAAAGCTGTCAGCGGCCCTGTGTGTAGGCATACATAGGCAGAATACATAGCCAGGCAGGCAGGCAAACAAGCAGGCAGGCAGACATGAATAAAGGCAGGCAGCCGGAGAAACAAGGCTGATATGTGAGCCGCAAGTCACGGAGGTATTTCGGGAGAAAAGCGCTGCACACACCACCCATCCTGCCTGTCTGCCTGCAATACTGCTGACTGCTCACTCTGTCCTTCGGTGGAGAGAAGCTGTGTGTGTGTGTGTGTGTGTGTGTGTGTGTGTGTGTGTGTGTGTGTGTGTGTGTGTGTGTGTGTGTGTGTGTGTGTGTGTGTGTGTGTGTGTGCGTGTGCGTGTGCGTGTGCGTGTACAATCACACAATCATTATAACATTCCTGCGTGCCTAAGAGAGTTGCTGCCACTTGCTTGCTGTGTGTCTGTGCACACCACACAGACTTGAAATACCCCATACCCCACACTAAAAACACTTACAAGTCGCTTACAAGCTGTCAGTGCCTTAATTATTTAGTTGATTATATAGTTGCACTTACAGTATATACAGTATTTCTCATTATAGGACCTGTGTGTTTCATATAAGACAATATATGTTATTGACCATATACTATATTTTACTGTCACATTTGGAATAAAACGTTCAAAAATGTATCTGCACATTTTTCCATGTGACCCCCTGTCTCCTATACAGTATGGTGGCTTGTAGCTGGATGATGGCTGAGTCCAATAGGAGGTCATTTCCTCATTAGCTCATTTCCTGTGGTTGATTTTTGAATGGTCATGCCAGAGCCATACGCTATATGGCTCTGGGTCATGCAATGTGATGTATGTGGAATACATGGACGACATATATAGAATTACACTGCTGATTGGCGTCATATACTGCATATATAGCCCATGTTGTACTGTTGTAAGACATATTGAATTACAGGCTAAAATCAATTGCTTTTACTTTCATGACCACTCTCCCTCTACATGACACTTCCTGATCAGCAAAACATCAGTAGTAGCAGATGTTTCCGCACCCTGGTTTTGCACGACACAGAGGATTCCGCTCCTTAATCATTTTACAAATCTAAAAATACAAAAATCTTAACACAACCAGCCAGCCAAAAACCAAATGCAGCAAGAGGCACAGAGCATAAGATGGAAAGAGAGACACACTAATCCGATAATCAGGGGTGAATAGATCAGCGTCAGGCAGCGAATCATTTTTTCAGGCACACAGCTTATCTGTCATAGCAAGAGTGGCGGTATACTGTATGTATATGGGTGCATTATCCACACTGCATAGCCTACTTGCAGCCAATCAATGTGCTTTTATGTTCCCAAAGCAGCTTGCAACTGGGGACATTACCACTCACAAAGTCACTCTCACATTTACACTCAAACAGATGCTTATTTACTCACTTTTCATTACCTTGGGCAAATTTAACCGGAAAAACAACAAACGCATAATGAAAATACACAAGTGGTTCAGCAAGACACTCAACGTGAAGGGCAGTGCAAGAACAAAATCACAAATCATAGAAAAGCTGGCTCCAAAAGGGATCATAATTGTTATTTACATTTGCCAATATATTTTCATTAATTTATCGTGAGGGGCCAATTTTAAGCACAAATGTTGCCATTTGATGCACTGCACCAGACTTACGGTAGCCTCAGGCAGGTTTACATTTGCAGTCCCATCAATAATCTAGCCTCCATGTACTGTACATACAGCAAACAATGTGACAGATCTACCGTCTAGCATCCATGCACAGGCTACAGTAACACAAATCATAAGTCTATACTGTATGTACATATAGAGCAGGGGTATTCAATTATATTTCAACGAGGGCCATTTTTTCAAAGTCCTCCCAGCAAAGGGGCCGAACTATACGTATGTATTATGGTTGCTGACTGTCAATGAAAAAAAAATAGGAGATTTCATAGAAGTGGAGCGTCTAGGGGTCCTCCCCCAGAAAATTTTGCATTTCTTAGATGTAATTTCCTGCATTTTAACGTCCTGTGTCCCGTTTCAGCATGATAACGGAGCCCATACTTTTATCTCTAAATTCCAAATAACGATTCTGTATTTGAAGATGCTTGTGGGGGCTAGAACCTTAGTGTCCAAGGGCCGCATCTGGCCCCAGGGCCGCCATTTGAATAGCCCTGATATAGAGAGACAGCTTTAGCATGTGCAGAGGCTACCATTTGACAAATCAAGCCTCTATATGTACTCAGTGAGACAGTTGTAATGTCTAGCATCCATGTATGCAGGCTATGCAGTAATACTGTACAAATAGAACTGTATGCATACCCCTGAGGTCAACCATCTAGCATACTTAGTTTGCACAGGCTACAGTCAGGCTCGGGGGGCAAACGGGTCAGGTATCCCAGGCCCAGGCAGAGGGGATGTGGGTGGTGGTGGGTTGGGGGGTTGTTCATTAAGAGGCGAGGCCCTTTCAGATAATTTTATCCGGGTACGGTCAAAGCTGTCAGTGGCCCTGGCATCAGTGACACAAGTCATCCAGTATGTATCGTACAGGCTGCAGAGAAACATACTGATCTGTAGTCTACAGTGGGAGACAGACAGACAGATCTGTATATAGGCTGCAGAGAGACAGACAGACAGACAGATCTGCATTTTATAGGCTGCAGAGAGATACAGACCGATCTGTATACATGGCTAGTGCAGCGAGAGACAGACAGATCTGTATACAGGCTGCAGAGAGAGACAGACAGATCTGTATACAGGCTGCAGAGAGAGAGACAGACAGATCTGTATACAGGCTGCAGACAGACAGGCGGATCTGTATACAGGCTGCAGTGCAGAGAGACAGACAGATCTGTAGCAGGCTGCAGATAGAGAGACAGAGCTGTATACAGGCTGCAGAGAGAAAGACAGATCTGTATACAGGCTGCAGATAGAGAGACAGATCTGTGTACAGGCTGCAGAGAGAAAGACAGATCTGTATACAGGCTGCAGAGAGACAGATAGATCTGTATACATGGCTAGTGCAGCGAGAGACAGATAGATCTTTATAGTCTCTACAGTGGGAGCCAGATGGGAGAGCAGAACACACTGCGGCATCTGGTAGGACTTGTATCATCATCTTGGAGCTGAAGCAGAGATGTGCAAGAATCTGAAGACTCTCTCTCTCTCTCTCTCTCTCTCTCTCTCTCTCTCTCTCTCTCTCTCTCTCTCTCTCTCTCTCTTCTCTCCTCTCTCTCTCTCTCTCTCTCTCTCTCTCTCTCTCTCTCTCTCTCTCTCTCTCTCTCTCTCTCTCTCTCTCTCTCTCCATCCTTCTCCTTAATGTTTAATATGCTTGGCTGAACTTGCTAGCTGCACCCCTCCAGAACTGTTAGTTCAAGCAGCAGCTATGAAGACATATGCTAATCCAAGAGTTAATGTAGCTCTCCCTGTGTCTCTGTGCAGGATGCACACAGCAGATTGGCTCGGTACAGGCCAGGACTTGATATCAGGCATACAGGGCCGGCTAAGAACTAATAACTTCTACACTAGAGGATAATCGAAACTGTCCATCTTATCCCTGATCGTAAACACAGACACAATGCCGACGTTCTATTTAGAGTCCTACACAACAAGGAAATCTTGCCTGACAATCGCTTGCAATGGTCCTGGGGGGCAACGTTCCACCGATTGTCGTTGGGGGTTTTCAGCCGAGAATCAGGCCGATAGTTGTGTAGTTTGAGCCTGGCTTAAGAACATGGTTAAGTGATAAACCAGGCATAGCTAACCTACATGAAGTGGTAACCCTGCTAATAGACATACATGCAGGCATCATTTAGTTAAGAGAATGAGGACTACAGGCTCTTATATTAGATGATTTGCTTTTACCACAAGGTTAACTTAACCTGGTTTACTACTACAGGTAAACCAGCTTCTTAGCATACCCCCCAGCAGGTGTGTGGTGCAGTGGGATAAAGTGTGACTGAGTCACCAGTGGCATGAGGGGCCCACACACAGTCCGATTTAAGTAGATTTAAAGTTCCATTGCAACTGATTGTACATAGGGCTGACAATTTGCTGCTACGCCCCTGCTCCTAAGCCAACACCCACCCAATGGGGTGGCTCATGATTGTATTTTTAATATACAGTGGCACATTGTATATATTACACATACTAACATATTATAACAGGGGGTTTATGATGAGCTGGTATGTAAAAAAATGCCTGGACTATTTTTTTTTTCAATCGCAGTCCAGTCCTGGTTCAGTCAGTACAGTGGGCATGTCCCGGGATAAACTCACAATATATATGTCCTGGGATAAACTCTCGACTCACATATACCAAACATCTCCCTCGTCAGAATTTTCACTCCATGTGGACTCAATTTGTTGCACACACACACACACACACACACACACACACACACACACACACACACACACACACACACACACACACACACACACACACACACACACACACACACACACACACACACACACACGCACACACACACACACACACACACACACACACACACACACACACTAGACAAGTCACTATCCTGAAAGTGCCCTTTTTTTAGTCAGATGTGAATCTAACCTCAATAACGATCTACAAAATGATCTACAAGAAAAGTTTTCCAACATACTGTTTTTTGCTGTACCTCTCACATCATCAGAGGCACACAGCAAACTGTGCAGGGCTTACACGGCAAAAACGAATTGCATGGCCATGCAAAAAAGTGCCCCCAATTCACCGCTGTTTTAATTACAGCAATCATCAAACATAGCCAGATCTCTGTAATCATCGTAGTAGGCCTCGATTCAGCACTCTCCTTAGCTTGTTGAATGTTTAATGAAGCAGACTGAGTTCTGCAGCTATGCACAGAGTACTGTAGACAGACGTGCTTGGTCATGTCGGGTTGCCACAGCATATGCTGCTAGTGCTGCTGCTTCTTATGCTGAAATGAACAGCACAGGCCCGGATTAAGGAGGGCCGGGGCCCCTAGACCACAGGTTGCTGTAGGCCCTCATGGAAGGCAAGTTTCACAACAAAATCACATAGATGGCGTCACAAAACACATTCTGCAGACCTTTCAAGAATACATGAAGGGCTTGGGACACTACGGTTTGTATGTGGATACCCCCAACATATTACGAGGTACGTGTCATGCCGTTTTGAGTTGTGCAAGACTTTAAAATGTTGTGTTTTTTAAATCTGTGTAACCGCCGAGATATGATGCCCCCATTCTATCATATTGCTTAGCTGATATGGCTAACGAGGCTAACGTGATATATCAAACTTTCTCAAAATGCATCCTTTTGCTTTGATTTTGCTCTAGAGTGACTGTATTTCATCCCAAACATGCAAAAATGAGGCAAACTTGTTCCAACTCCGGATAAATCCTTTAATAAGATGTAAAACTCTACCTGACATGCAGACTATTTTATCAGTAACAAATCTTCTTATATCTCTCCAATTGTATTGATTTTCCTTCTTTGGCCAACTGGGGCTTGGTCTCGACTGCTCTGCCTTGGTCTTGATCTACGTCTTGGTCTTGGTCTTGATAAACTCTGATCTTGGTAATGTCATCTCAGACTAACTGGTCTTGACTACATCATTAACACTTGCACAGACACAGACACGGACACACATGCGCACATACAGACACACGACACACACACACATACACACACACACACACACACACACTCGCACGCATGCATATACAGTACACACACATTCACAGAGGCCCGCTGCACACAGACATATGGCTAAGCCTACAAGGCACACAATGCACACAAATGTCTCATTGCCTCATTAAAATCGCATGTTCAACACACACACACACACACACACACGCATGCACACACACACACACACACACACACACACACACACACACACGCATGGACACACACACACACACACTCACACACACACAAACACACACACCAGACACACAAGCATGGGCACACACACACTTACACACACACATGCACCTACCCACACACACACGCGCGCGCACGCGCACACACGCACACACGCACACACGCACACACACACACGCACACACACACACACACACACACACACACACACACACACACACACAGGCCTGACTCACACCTCTCCACAACACCTCCTTAATGCATTAACTCCATAATGCAGCTGTCCCACAACCTTTTAACACACATCACATATAGAACTGATGGAAATAACAGTCAGGGCGAAAAAGTGTGAGAGAGAAACAAAGGATATGAAAATAACAAAACTGAGCAAGAGAAAGAGAAAGAAAGACAGAAAGGCATAGGCCAAGGGAGTAAAAACACTCACTGAAAGAGAGTGCGAGCACAAGAGCAAGAGAGAGACAGACAGACTGACTGACAGACGGAGAGAGGGAAAAGTAAAGGACTCACTGAGTTCTGCGATGCTGCCAACGCGGGTGGCGAGGAGTGATTGCTCGATGGTGCGCAGCTCTGATTGGCTGAAGGAGTGTCCCTCTCCACTCCCGCCCTTCCCAGACCGCTGCTGGTCCCTGTGCAGGTTCAAGCTGTCCGGCAGACTGAGCACTCCTGCAGGAGGGAGGGGAAGATATGGATGCAGAGAGAGGGAGAGCGAGAGCGAGAGAGAGAGAGAGAGAGAGAGAGAGAGAGAGAACCAGGGGGTGGTGAGATGGGGGGGCAGAGAGAGAGAGAGAGAGAGAGAGAGAGAGAGAGAGAGAGAGAGAGAGAGAGAGAGAGAGAGAGAGAGAGAGAGAGAGAGAGAGAAAAGGGGGTGGGGGTAAGAGAGAGATGGGTAAAAATAGAGGGGGACATAAGGAGAGAGAGAAAGAGAGAGAGAGCAAGGGACGGGGAAATGGAGAGAGAGAGATGGGGAGAGAGAGTCAGTCAAGACAGACAAATGCGATGTGATGCAAATACAGCTGATTTCACAGAAATGAGGAGAACAGGCTGGTGTCAGCAGTGCTGTGGTGAAGTACTGACAGGCCAGCAGCACTGCAGCTGTCTGTCCTCGCCTGTCCCCTCCTGCACTGCACGCCATGCTGGGCTGGGGTGAGATGTGCTGTGCTGAGCTGTACTGCGCTGTGCCACCTCGCCTGTACTGCACGCCATGCTGTGCGGGGGTGAATTTCTCAAAAGAGAAGTTGTTAGCCTGTTAGCAACTTCGGTAGTTGCCAATGGGAAAATGCATTGAAAACAACGAAGTAGCTAATGTAGTAAGCAACTTCGGTTTTGAGAAATGCACCCCTGAGTTGTGCTGTGTTGTGCTGTACTGTGACGCCCGCCTCGCCTGTCCCCTCCTGTACTGCACGCCATGCTGGGCTGTGCTGTGCTGAGCTGTACTGTGACGCCCGCCTCGCCTGTCCCCTCCTGTACTGCACGCCATGCTGGGCTGTGCTGTGCTGAGCTGTTGTGTGCTGTGCTGTGCTGTCCTCGCCTGACCCCTCCGTAGGCTTTGCTGTTTCTGTGTGGTGCTGTGTTGTGTTTTGCTGTGCTGTGTTGTGTTGTGCTGAGTTGTGCTGTGCTGTGCTGTGCTGTCCTCGCCTGTCTTCTCCTACAGTCTGTTATGCTGTGCTGCACTATGCTGTGGTGTGCTGTGCTGTATTAGCTATGCTGTGCCATGCCGTGCCAGGTGGCTTTAGTTCTTCCCTCCTCTACCACTCCACACCACACTCATGTTTTACCCAGACTCTCCTATTGCTTACCCACACACCTCAAACCTCTTCTTCCCTCCTCTACCACTCCACACCATTCTCCCCCCACCACTCTCCTCTCCCCTTACCCAGATACCCCCACTACCCCACTGCCTTCCTGCCAGCCTCCGGTGCCCTCACCAAGACACCCCACCAGAGACCCACAGCTGCCCCAGTCCACACAGCCTCCTTGCTCTGGCATGGAAATTCACACCAGCCGCCGGCCAAATACACTACCTGCAAAAGTATGCAAGTAGGTCTATATAAATTCTAGTACAATAATAATTCACACGGTTGAGAGCCTGGTAAATGTCGACCATTTATTTTTTGCACTGGCCGCCTCTTAAAAGTTTCACCCCCACATTTTCCACCGTGTTTGTGTGCTCCCACTGCAGGTACACTTCTCAGCCCTCTCGATCAGACTGCCTTCTCCAGACACTGCGTCAGACTCCGAGTCCCTCTCCTACTGCAGGCAATACAGCCTTCAGACCTGACACAGACACCCCGCCAGTCTAGTCCGCTCACCCAGCCTACTTCCAGCCCCCTCAGCCAGGCACCCCTCTGGAGAAGGGCACGACTGCCTGAGGCCAACCTGAGCATCATACCCTGGGATGAGATTCTGCACCAGCCTGCAGCCAGTAAAAATACAGTATGTAAGAAATAAATTCAGAAGTAATAATTCACCGCTGAGTGGCTGGTAAAAGTTCACAGTGTGTCATATTTTCCAAAGTTAATGTCCACTTCACTCCTGCTGCAGCTGAAAGCCCTTCACCTAACACCCTCGACCACAGCCAATCAGCTGCTTAATGGCCTTAAATCTGAAATTACGGCTGCTCTTATTGGTGACTGCTTGCATGCACACTTCTAAATGCCAGCAACTCAACCAGTCAAGAACAAAGCAGAATGTCCTCCATTCTTCTGAAAACGACCATTCGGTGCCACCAGGACGGGACTAAGACTTGCCAAGATTACAATGACGTCAAAGTCAAAGTCAAAGTTTCCATTTGTGCGTGAACTAATAGTCCAGGCACATAGGAACACTTGTGCAGGCCCTCTGAGTCAATAAATAGAAAAACACAAAAGACCTTCAAAAAAGTGATCCAAGTAGAAAAATCCATTACGTTCGTCAATTGTTCTGTTTTGCCATCAGCCTGACTGTAGAGGGGAAGAAGCTATTAAAAAGCCTTGCTTTTTTTAGTAGAACTTCTGTCCACTCTACTGTGTCTCAGGTTGTACTGTAGTATGTGCAGTGCTTGTGTCTGAGCAGAGAGTTAGCTGGATGGAGTGGGTCTTTGATGATTCTCTCTGTTCTCTTCTGGCTGTGCTGCTCATACATAGAGTCCACAGAGGGAAGTGTTAAAGGGAAGTGTTGTGCCTATAATCCTCTCTGCAGCCTGGATTATTCTTTGCGCAGAGACTTCCTTTCAGCCTGTGTGGTTTTGCCATACCAGACAGTGATACCTGTGGTGAGGATGCTCTCTACTCGTTCTCTGTAGGCCTGGGTGAGAGGGCGGTAGTTTAGTCTAGCCTTCCTAAGCATCCTTACAAAGTAGAGCCTCTGCTGGGCTTTTTCTCTATAGATGTAATGTTCAAAGTCCAGCTCAGCTTCAACGTCACTTGCATGTCAAGGAATTACAGTAATGGCTACTGGCACTCACCACCTCTGTCCTTAATGTGCAGAAGCCGTAGGGGAGGAGGGTGTTTCCTGAATGCCGCTGAATGCTTGTGCATCTTTTTTACCTTTATTAACTTTACTTGCATAACAATGGTTGTGAGTGCACTGATTATTTTGATACAAAGCATCTTTCACAGATTCCATTAACCAACTCACCTCAGCCAATCAAACATTGCTCCCCTGATGACAGCATGATCAGCCAATGGCAAACAAGCTCTTGCAGGGACATAGGATGACATAATGTTTGCATAGAGAAGGACACCAGAACACATTTGGCGTTGGGAATTGATTATGGGCCACCCATCAGGTC
>NC_085860.1:38164018-38174018 GCF_034702125.1 Engraulis encrasicolus | reverse complement strand
CCTCTCCTCTCCCCTCCTCTCCTTCCCTCCTCTCCTCTCCTCTCCTCCTCTCCTCTCCCCTCTTCTCATCTCATCTCGTCTCGTCTCCTCTCCTTTCACTACGTCTTCCTCTCCTTTCACTTCATACGTAGCTAGGCACTCACAGTCAGAGTCAGACTCTCGCTTGCTCCTCGCTTACTCACCTCAGCCATATCTAGGACACAGGGGGAAACGAGGACCAGGTTATGGCTGACTACTGGGTCAACGTGACAGGCCGCACTAGAGGACAGTGCACCCCACACAGGATGCAAAGAATGATAATAAAGGGAAATGTAAAAGCTGATACTGAAAAGGAACTATATTATTAAACATATTATTATATGGAGAGTTCAGATGCAAAGCCCCCTAACTAACTGAAGACCTGGACTTCTATATTTTTAGAGAACCCCGTTGTTGGTTTGGTTTATATTCATGTACTTGATAATACATATAGTTATATTACATAAATAAAATGGAAAAATATGCAATTTTGATAGCTTTGTATTAAATAAAAATGAATTAAGATTATTTTCTGAAAAGGCACTTAGGGGGTTTTGCATCTGAACTCTTCAATATATTTTTTTTTGTTTTTGGAGGACATGATGGGTTTGTACCCCCATATTAGTGTTATATATGCTTTTGGTTGAAGGTTGAGATTTTGTACATCCCAGGAAATGGTGCAGGACAAAGGTTGACGTAATTTTCAGAGTGAGGAGTTTTTATTTAAAAAACAACAATATACACTGTCTTTTTGGTGACATGGGTCACATGAGTAACTTTTATAACGTCAGAAGTGCTCTTGGCAACAGTGAGCCAAAATGTTATTGTCAATTGTTAGCAAATGCTAATTGTTCAATGCATACAAAGTTTTGCTCTAAAACTTCAGTGAGTAACAGATTAAAAATGCATGTGCTCATTATGAAAACACATTAAAGATAATGCCTCATTAAAAAATCATAGGGTCATTATGAAAACACATAAAGGGACATTGCCTTGGGTCTAAGGAATGGCTTCAGAGATACAATTGATCAGTTCACAGTATTTCCACGTAGTACATCCACACCTGCCTCAACCTAATATGTGGACAGCCATACCTCTGCAAAAAAGCCAAAGTTCTTCAAATATGAACATGTGTGATTTCATCAATATAGACTCAGTCATTGCTGTAGCCATATAGCATTCATGAGTTTGAGTTGTAATATTTTTGGTTAATCTCTTACAGACTCAATTGCCAGAATATACGGAAACACATAAGACACCCAAGAAATTAAATAAAATTGAAATAGAACAACATAAGATATCAAACAGACATGCTTCTGTACATCTGTCCTTATGCACAATACATGTGGGCAGTGTGTTGAGGTCACAGGTGTCCCTCTGGCTGTCCACAGACATGCACCAATACAAATTCACCTTTGACTTCAACACAATCCAACAAGCTACTGTTAAGGCTCACGGTAGCATTTGTCGCTTCTGCAATAAATCCCTTCATTGCAAATCCCCCACTTAGGGCAAATCCCTCCACAAAGAGCTGCTACCCCCACTCCACCACCACCCTCACCCTCACCCTCTCTTTGAGGTCGGGCCCCATCACTGAGTCACAGCCTCCGTCACAGGTTAACTAGGGCTCTGCTCTGAGGCTGTGTGACTGAGTTATTCTATGCAGAGAAAAGGAGCGGGAGAGAGAGATAGATAGAGAGATAGAGAGCGAGAGAGAGAGAGAGAGAGAGAGAGCTTGTATATATATGGTGTGTGTGTGTGTGTGTGTGTGTGTGTGTGTGTGTGTGTGTGTGTGTGTGTGTGTGTGTGTGTGTGGTGTGTGAGTCTGTGAGAGAGGGGGGGTGTGTGTGAGAGAGAGAGAGAGAGAGAGAGAGAGAGAGAGAGAGAGAGAGAGAGAGAGCGAGAGAGAGAGAGAGATGGCAGTGGCACACCACCATCTGTCACTCCAATACAAGACTGCAGGGGTGCATGTGGCATGCCAGCACATTCAGCCAAAGGCCTCACATACAGTACCAGGGTATGTACTGTACTGTACATGTACATAAGAACACCTAACCGGAGAGAATAGATAAGAGAGAGGTTCCATTGGCCCATTGCTTCCGGGTTCTATTATTGCAAGGGGGAGTGAGGAGAAATCCCCCTTTAGGCAGACCTAGGCAGACCTAAGGACTGTTCTATTCAATGCTAGGAGTATTATGACACTCCCCTTTAGGCAGACCGGAACCTGGTCATGTTAGGTGCCCATAGCAACCTATTACATTGGCATATCTCTATATACTTAAAGAACCTCTGACCTAACAGCACATATGGGATCAGTGGCATGCACAGGCATTTTGGAGGACAGGTGCTTGAGGGGGAGAGGGGCACATGTGGAACATAGAGATGCCTTACTAGGCTATACTAGAGTCTACACATATTGTGTCGGGTCATTGTTGTCACATGCTTTTGATTGTCAAGTGTTTGTAGATAGTCATTTCAACATGGACCGCAGTGAGTTGTGGCTAAATATAAAATAGAGCGTTCAAAACGGGCATTTTGTCCAGTAGGGCAAAGGGGCAGGTGATCTAGCACCACCTGGTCTCTATCTGTGCACTCCTATGTATGGGATGAAGATAGGAAAAAAACAGCATAAGATTCTAGATGATTTACATCAAGTTCTAGTAGCGGTTGAAAAGAGTCGAATATAGAATGAAAAAAGCAGTCATTCTAGTAACAGTCGGAAATACTTTTTGGCATAGTTTGACATGCCTCCATGCCTTTTTGAATATGGTGATTGTCTGTCATCATTGGGCACTGTGACGCAGAAAGCGACGACACAGCTCAACCAGACTAGCGTTGAGGGCTGCATGTTGGGTACGCCCCCAACCGCGCGCGCACACACACACACACACACACACACACACACACACACACACACACACACACACACACACACACACACACACACACACACACACACACAAGCACACATACACACACATGCTACACACACTATGCTACACATAGGTCTTGTATAATACATGCACACATGCTACAAATACTCACAAACACACGCTATCCAAAACAACACCAGCTGGCCCTGTGACAAGCCTGTGTGGCGGCAGCAGAAGTGTTTTCCCAGGCTGCACTGCTCCGCTGTGACCTCGCTTGTGGCAGCAGCTCTGTACTTAATTCTATTTTGGAGGGAGTTGTGGAGGGAGTTGTGGAGTCCTCCCGCCTCCTCCTCCTCCTCCTCCTCCTCTTTCTCTTACTCCTTTTTCCTCCTCTTCTCTTCTTCCTCTCCCTGCTCCTCTCCTTTCTCATCCTAATCTCCATACTCTTCTCCTTTCCCCCTTCTCTTCCTTTGCTGCTTGTTCGCGTGCAGCGGCTCAGTGCGTCACGATGACGGATGGCTGGTCTGTCGCTTGGAAACCTGCTTGTCTTTTGAAGGGTACAGTATGCACGCAATGTACAGTAGGTCTGTGGACCTCGTTCTACCTCCTCCTCCTCCTCCTCCTCCTCCTCCAAATTTCGTCCTCCCAGTCTCCTTCCCTTCTCCCTTCCCTCCCTAATGTTTCTCTTCTTCCTTCTCATCTTTGTCCGTCTTTTCCTCTTTTTCATTCTTCTCCTCCTTCCCATCTTTACTGGCTTAATCTTCCTTCAGGAGAGGCGACTCTCTAACCGGGCGAGCACATCGGCGGCAATAAGAGTAAGCGACAAAAGAATCGCTGCACTGTGTAGCAAGAGTGATACGAGCGATACGAGCGATACGAGCAGCAGAGTATGCCCGGTGCAATGCAAGCATTCCGACATTCCAATTGGCTGTGGTGGTTGTCGCCGAACAGCATCATAGCTCATTTGCATAATATTCGCTGAAGTCCAACTACAAACTGTCGCTCAAGTCAACTCGAATCGCTTCTAGTCTCCCAAATTGCTTTAGTCTCTTTTGTCGCCAGCGGCTCAATAAAAAGTTTGTTACTTCCGACGCCAGAGTCGCTCCAGTCTCGTCTGGTCTATTTGTGCCATAAGGCCTTGCTTTACTCTGGTAGCCTCCCCTCTGAGAGGAAGAGAGGAGGAAGAGAGGAGGAAGAGGAGGATTAAGAGTGGAAGAGAGGAGGGGGATCCACTCCTCTCCTCATATAGTCATCATCTTTTATCTTTATGCCTTTATATCATGCTCCATCATCCTCTATCTCCTTCCACTTTCCCTTCTTCCTCCTCGTCCTCTTTCTCTCATCCCATCTTTTCCCTCCTCCCCCTCTAGGTTGTCTGACCTCCCCTTTCTCATTGTCAGCCTCTTTTCTTTGCTCCCTCTTCTTCCTGCCCTTTCTCTTCTCCACCCCTGTTCTCATCCCATTTTCACCATCCTCACCTCCTCCCCCTTTCTCTTCTTCCTCCTCCTCTATCTCCCATGTCCGCTCCTCCTCTTTCCCCCAGTTACTCGGGGCATAGAGAGGAGGAGGAGGAATTGGAGAGGAGGAGAGGAGGAGGTGCTGAGGATGAAGAGGAGGAAGAGAAGAGGAGGAGGAAGGAGGGTCCACTCCGCACCTCTGCTTTCTCACCACATCCAGACCCGCCAACACCAGCGGGGGTGAACGGGCCAGTGGGCCCGGGCCCAGGGAGAGAGAGAAAGTGGGTCCCTGTTACATTGTTTGTATTGAGACGGTGGCGATTACAGAAGATTTTGTCTTGGGCCCGGTCAAGGCTGTCAGCGGCCCTGACCACAGCAACAACCACAGCCAGGGGAGCCGACGTAGGGGTTGGGGGGGGGAGGACACAAAGGGGTCACTTGTCCCGGACACAGGGAGAGCGAGGGCCCAAAATTGGATCCTCATTACATTGTATGTATTGGGTTTGGGGCCCTTTCAGATGCCTTTGTCCCGGCCCCAGACAAAGCTGTCAGCGGCCCACAGCCACAAGTGACAAGTGACAAGTGACAAAGGGGTCACTTGTCCCGGGCACAGGGAGAGAGGGGGCCCAAAATTGGATCATCATTATATTGCATGCATTGGGTTTGGGGCCCTTTCAGATGTCTTTGTCCCAGGCTTATGACAAAGCTGTCAGCGGCCCACAGCCACAGCTACAGTACATGGCGCCCCAAATTAGGCCGCCCATGGCCAAGAACAACAACAATAGCAACAGTAGCCTGTGGGTTTTTGTTCGGCGTGTACTATGGAAACACTTGGACGTCTGCGTGAGAAAAAGTCTTTTCTGGCCTCCTCTGACAGCTACGGCCAAACAGCAGGATCCTGGTAAAAAAAAGTATTTTCCTCCAGTGACAGTAAAACACTATCAGATATTAATTGTGTGTGACAGTAGGCAGTGGTGAATGCAAGAGCTGGAACTCACTCTCTGCTGCGGATGCTGTTGCTAGGGCTGCAATTGAGAGAGAGAGAGAGAGAGAGAGAGAGAGAGAGAGAGAGAGAGAGAGAGAGAGAGAGAGAGAGAGAGAGAGAGAGAGACAGAGAGAGAGAGAGAGACAGAGAGAGAGAGAGAGAGAGAGAGAGAGAGAGAGAGAGAGAGAGAGAGAGAGAGAGAGAGAGAGTCTCCCTGCCCGACAACTTGCGAGACTGAAAAGGAGAGTGTCTGTGACAGAAGGCATGGAGAGGACAGTTAGCATGGAGGATTGCAGAGTTTGTATAAGTGTTTGTGTGTGTATCTGTTGTGTGTGTGTGTGTGTGTGTGTGTGTGTGTGTGTGTGTGTGTGTGTGTGTGTGTGTGTGTGTGTGTGTGTGTGTGTGTGTGTGTGTGTGTGTGTGCGTGCGTGTGTGTGTGTGTGTGTGTGAGATGCTGACTGGTGTGTAATGAGAAACACTAATGCTGTCGAAGCACACACACACGCGCACATCACCCCAATGTGTTTGTGGGTGTAGGAGGAGGAGGAGGATGAAGAATAAGAAGAAGGAGGTGGAGGAAGAAGAGGATTAGGAGGAGGAAGAGGAAGAGGAAAAGTGGGAAGAAGAAGAGGAGGAGGAAGAGGAAAAGGGGGAGGAAGAAGAGGGGGAAGAGGAGGAGGAGAATAAGGAGGAAGAAGAAGAGGGGGAAGATGGGGAGGAGAATGAGGAGATAAACCCAGATGGCCAGCTTATGCATGGGATGGGGAACCAGGGCACCAGTGAGGAAAACGGAGAAGAAAAAGAAAAGGAAAAGGGAAAATGCAAAAGGGAGAGATAGAGGGAGAGAGGAGGAGAGAGAGAGAGAGAGAGAGAGAGATAGAGGAAGAGAGACAGAGGGAGAGTGGATGAGACAGAGTATGCAAATTCCACTGGAAGGCAATCTTAAAGTAATACTCCATCAGGGAGTTTGTGTTAAACCTCAGAGTCATGCAGGACAGACAACAAAGAGGGACAGTAGTCCCGAGCCCTTTTGAACTTACGGTCAATAGTTTCAATTACCGCAACAACGCCCACACACTCACGGTTAGTTACCGTAAGTAAGTCAATGTAGCCAGTCTCTCTCATCCCTGCTGCTGTCTATCATGCAGTCAATTACCTGTCTCGCCACAAATCCCCACTCGGCCCTCATCTCCACTGATTAAGGTGCTTTGTTAATTAACTCTGGCCGTTCGATGCGGCCGACCCGAGATGTGCGGGCATCAGCTGCAGTGACTAATGGAGTGTGGAGCGGGTATTTATGCGGTTATTGGTGGTAATTGGCATGTGCCAGCCCTGCTGTCTGTTCTGTTGCACCCCAGAGGAATGTGTGTGTGTGTGTGTGTGTGTGTGTGTGTGTGTGTGTGTGTGTGTGTGTGTGTGTGTGTGTGTGTGTGTGTGTGTGTGTGTGTGTAGAGTAGAGAATCCACCAGCGGCCTCCTGATTGTTTGTTTTCATGAAAATTATAGGAGAGAGAGAGAGAGAGAGAGAGAGAGAGAGAGAGAGAGAGAGAGAGAGAGAGAGAGAGAGAGAGAGAGAGAGAGAGAGAGAGAGAGAGAGAGAGAGAGAGAGAGAGAGAGAGAGAGAGAGAGAGAGAGAGAGAGAGAGAGAGAGAGATACAGAAGGTTTGAGTAAGAAGCAACAGGAACAACGCCAACACAAGGCAAGGCAGCTTGGTTGGCAGGGCTGCAGTATGGCACGGTATGTCTATCCTGCCCCAGTGCCATAAACCTGGCTTGGTGTTCTGTGTCCATATGGGCTCCCTATCGAGTTTAACTCCTTCGGTATCTGGATTAAGTAGCTCATCTCGATGAAGTAGCCCATCTCAACAGAACACCGGCTCTCCTCTCCAGTCTCTTCCAACCACAGGCATTTGCTCCGGCTTCTGCAAGATCAGAGAGTTGGGCCTAGCGCAGGGATTTGTCATGGAACACACTGGCACAGTGGCGTAGTTGGGATCAACAGACATCAGCACAGCACAAAAGCCACTATTACTACTACTACTACTACTACTACTCACAAATGCATACGATGGGTATACACAGATCACCAGTGTGGCTGGCTTATTTGTATTTGTCAATGGTGAATATGAATGACCCCAGGTAGAACAGCTATCCTGCATTGCAAAAGCTAATGGGGATGAAGTAAACAAAAAGAAAAAAAGAAACAAACAGTGCATAAACTGGGCCAGGGCATTTTTCATGCTTTTCAATAATCAAATTAAGCGCCGCTCCTCCCCTAACAGACAAGAGCACCCGCCCCCAAATCACAAATCCTAATTGAACCTCTAAAGATCACAACAAAGACCAAAACAGAGACACACAGAGACAATTACCATGTGACAGCACCCTTATTTTGCCCTTGGCTGTGGCACAAGCAGCTGACGCAACATACAGTTACGCCGGGGACCCGGGTTCAATTTTGTCCGAAGGTTATTTCCCAATCCTACCCCATCTCTCTCCCCTTCTGTCCACCTCTTTAGCATTATATATATATATGGCTAAATATACGTATATATACTATATTCTAAAAAGTGACAAAGCATACACACATTTCAGTTTATTTTATTTGGTATTTAGTGGGGGACTTGTTTATCAGAGGAATCTTATTAAGGTGTCAAAAGAAAAGTTACACTCCTACACAATGTTCTCGGATGAGAAGGAAACTCAATTAAAAAACGAGGTCCATTTCAAAAATAACTTCTGGGTTATACTTCTTATACTTCTAGTTATGGTTGCCATGGCGCACTTATATCCACCACCTTCACAGATGTCACCTTTGATGCGCAAATATGTCTTGCCATGGCAACGCGTGTGCTCACTGGTTCTGCCTCTCTGCACCACAAAGTATGCATTTTGAGTTGCTGTGCAGATGACAAAGTTGAATGCTGAGTGGCAAGCAGCTTTTTTTAAAGATATGCTTTTTGTGTTTGTGGCTTAGTAGTACAGTACAGTGTAGATGGTGACAGGAAGCAAGTTGGGAGATATAGACATCGAAGGGTCGGCAAAGGACCCGGGCCGGGAATCGAACCCTGGTCGGCCGCATAGTAAACGAGTGCCCCACCATTTGCGCCACGGTAGGGCCATGGCAAGCATCTTTTAAGCAAATTCAATATTGCCTGTTTACAGGAGGAAATGGACAATATCATGTGGTCAATCCCATAATCCCAAAGGCTACAGTTGGAGCTTCTTTTATTTGTCTAGCCATTACCAAGGAAAGCTCTCCAGATTTGTAGTGTCTCACGATTTCTTCCCACGCACGCACGCACGCACGCACGCACGCACGCACGCACGCATGTACGCACGCACACACACACACACACACACACACACACACACACACACACACACACACACACACACACACACACACACACACACACACACACACACACACAGCACCACCTCCACCCCCTGGCTCCCACACAGAGATGTATCACTTAGTCAATGAGTCGACTGGCCCTTCAAAGTCAGCAGAAGACAAGTGTCTCTGTCCTTCCAATAAGAAGATCAACAGGTCAATTCAGTGCATCATGCTTACAGCAAAAATGTCCTCATGGACAATCGACAACATGTCATATGCACCATGAATACATGTACCTGTCTCAAAGAATACATTCTAATTATAGTATAGTAGCTACCATGTAAAGTCAAAGGGTCAAGACTTGACTGAAACATACTGTAACCATTTACACAGCAGAGTTCACTTACTGTAAGTGGCTGTAAAGTGGGAGGCCAGAGTATGGCCATTAATGACAGGTTGTAAAAAAGAGAAAAACACGCACATCCATCTCAAAAAGATTGGTTGCAGGACTAGCAAAAGCATATGAAAACTGAAAGTTAGTCTGCGGCACGGGAGCTTGGTATAACGAACTTTACTTTCAGTTTGCTCATTACTGACAGGTTACCACTGGTTATCAGGGCTTTAAACCATCGACAACATGCCATGTATGTAATGGAATACCCCCTTCATTCTTGCTTCCATTGCATGTGTTTCATTACTCTGGCCCAATGGCTATGTCAAGCTGCCTCACCCGTGCAAGGGTGCATCTACAGTAACATCCCACTGAATAGACAATTTTTTGGCCATTACAGTTTTTCTTGATTGCTTTGACACAGTTGTCACTCCAAAAAGCACATTTTCATACCAGTTCACGCAATGGGCTAACTAGTTAAACCGATTCTCCAAACACGACATCTTTGTTTGCAAAAGGCTACTACGTTTCCAAAATATTTAACATATGCAATGAAAGCAAACTCTGTCTTCTGTCAAATACACACTGCATAGCAGTGTATGAACACTCCCAGTCAGTCATTACACAATGGTCGTAAAAATCCAAAACGCGGCTATCATGTTCACACAATTTGCCGTTATTTAACACTGTTGTCAATTACATAACTTTCAAGCCAGTCAGTTCCATTGTTGTTTCTTTTACTTAGCCACTGACTCTGCTTGATCAGGATCTACTCACTGAGAGATGGCAGGCCCAGTAAATGCTTTGCATAAAGATTTGAGTTGTGTGTCTTTTCTTATGTAAAATTGTCAATAGGCTAGGTAGTGTAACAATAATGTCTTATTGCAAAGAATTGGATTGAGAGTCAGAATGCTTTGATGTAGTTTCTATTTTGTTT
>NC_085860.1:38151518-38159018 GCF_034702125.1 Engraulis encrasicolus | reverse complement strand
GTTTCTTTCTAACCTTCGTACAAAGTGATTTCCCCCGAGGCAGAGATACTACGTGTACATAACCTGGCTCTCACTAGCTTCTTGCAATCGATGGATCTGGGTGGATTTTCAAATTCGCCCAGCTCTCCAACTCCCTGCCGGCTGAACCAATCAGGATCGCAGGATTTTCCAAGATGTGACAAAGATGTGTACTGTAGTTTAAACATACTGGAGAAAGGAAAAAAAATGAAACACGGCAGTTGTTTCAGACAACAATGGTGGCTCATTCGTCGACACTGATTCTGAAATTTCCAATTTTTTTCATTTTATATCTGTGAACAGATTAAGTAGCATCCCATTAAAAATGTCAGACAAGTGGTTTTTTTTTTCAATCATTTGCAATGTTTTTTGATAAAACTACTCCTTCAGAGAGCTAAGCATATGGCCATAGTCCCAGATTAATGTTTGGGGAGCAAGGCGGTGCCACATTTGTTTTTTTTAAATATATTTTTTGTCTCTTTTGACAGGACAGTGTGAGAGGTGGACAGGAAGCGAACTGGGAGAGAGACGGGGAGGGTCGGCAAAGGACCCGGGCCGGGAATCGAACCCGGTCAGCCCCATGGCAGGCGAGTGCCCCACCGGTTGGCCACGGCAGGGCTGACATGGAATGGTTTTTGATAAAACCACTCCTTCAGAGAGAGGTAAGCATATGGCCATAGTCCCAGATGAATGTTTGTGTAGCAAGGCAGTGCCACATTCAGCACGAGAGCCAAGCCAAGTTAGATCCGACATCTACAATATGTTTGGAGCAACACAACTTGGAAATTATAGCCTACATTTTATACGCAACGGCACAAACATGTTGCAACCTCATGTTCAAAGACAACCCTTACATAAGCATAGATGCTGAAACAACCTGCTATCTGTTTGTTTTGATTTGTGCTACCGTTTCCCTTCTGTTCTACTGTCTGTGTTGCAGTATGTGGGTGTTTCAATCTCTATGGGATTTCTGATGTTTCATCAGCATTCAAGGAGACAGTCTGGATGCTGTGCTGTAGATGCTGAATTTTGTTAATAAATTCAAACTGTCTTTCAGCTGATCTTATTGAGTTTACCTCAGCCCTACTAAATTGTTTCCTGTGGACACACACACACACACACACACACACACACACACAATATAATACTTAGATGAGCACCTTCGTGAAAAAAATTGTCGATCATTTCAGCTACTGTGAATAAATGAAGAGTTCAGATGCAAAACCCCCTAACTCCATTTCTGAAGACCTGCTCTTCTATATTTTTAGAGAACCCCGTTGTTGGTTTGGTTTACATTCATGTACTTGATAATACATATAAATAGTTATATTACATAAATAAAATAAAAACTATGCAATTTGTATAGTTTTGTATTAAATAAAAATGAATTAAGATTATTTTCTGAAAAGGCACTTAGGGGGTTTTGCATCTGAACACTTCAAATGTTCTGATTATGATGGCAAGCCAACAGGACAGCCCAGCGTCAGCACACCACGCCACGGCGGCAGGAGTGCTATTTTCCCCTCCGACATGCCATCCATCCGTCTTCTGCAACCTCCTGTGCCCGGGAAGAGAATGACAGCAAGGGGAGGCTGTGCGCCTGAGGGACCCCGGAAGGGATTTCCTGAGTTTTTGGAAATTGATATTTCAAAACTTTATTTGCCTCTTAAGTCAGAGTCCATTACTCTTTGGTGTTCCAGCAGGAGGAGGAGCAGGCCGGTAATGTGTGCGCCAGTGAGCTCTAATGGCTCTGTAATTGTTTTGCTGGCTGCGTGTAATTCATCATTCTGACTCTGGCAAGAAGGCTGGGGCAGCCTTACAGATTACAGAGGCAGTGTGTGGGTCAAACGAAGACAGGCAGGCGCACAGCATGTGGTGCGACGGAGGCGAGATGGATGTGGTAGTCTAGTCTGTCTCGCTCTCACTCACAAACTTCCTCGTACTTGTACACAGATACACAGACAAACACATAGACGTGTATGAGCGCACACACAGCATACACATACACACGCACGCACACACACACACACACACACACACACGCATACGCACACGCACACACACACACACACACACACACACACACACACACACACACACACACACACACACACACACACACACACACACACTTGTTTTCTCTGTGGAAAGCATTCTCCAGGTACAGTATCTCCCTTGAGGATGAGTGTGTTTCTGCGGTGGACAGCCGTTAGAGTGACGTTTTTATATGGCCCATCCGCGTCTCAAAGGGAGAACCCATTTCCTTGTCAGGCTGTGCTAAAAGTCCTCCTCCAGTCCACTTACTGTCAGCTCGGCCCACACATTTACTTTCGCTCAGGCTTTTATTCTCCATCTCTCTGTCTCTCTGTCTCTCTCTCTCTCTCTGCCGTTCACCACTTCTTTCTCTTCCGCTTTCTCTTTCTCTTTCTCTTCCGCTTTCTCTTTCTCTTTCTCTTTCTGTTCCCCATTCCTCTCTGAGTCTGTCATGCTATTTCTTCATCATCTTCTGTCGTCAGTTTCTTATTCTTCCTCTCTTTGGCTTGACTTTTTAATCTTCTCCATTTCCCCAGCCAGTGCTACCTTCCTCCTTTATCTGCCATCGCGATGACAAGGGGCTGTGGAGATCCACATCCACACACCACACGTCAAGCCTGCGCATGCGGGACCCTTAAAAACTTCACATTTCCACAAAGCTTGCTCAGAGAGAGTTCAAACAAGCAAAACTTGAAAACTCCAAAAAAAACTTTTGAAGTCACAGAGAATAAGTTTGAAAATGTTCGTCAGACGGCGGGCAGGCGGGTGGGCCGGGCGGGCAGCGTTGCGTTCATGAGCAAGAGGGGGAAATTGGATTTGGGATTAGTGGCTGAGCTGAGCCCCAGCTGTGGTGGTGGCTGCTGTCTGCAACTTATTAACATGCAAGGGCCAGGGCCAGACCCCCCCTTGGCGTTATTATCTCATTGGAGAAACTGCCACCACATCACAACTGCAACACCATGGCACCAGACAGACACATGTTATTGTGGTGGATAGAGCTACCAGGTTTAATGGGGAGGGGGGGAGGTAGGCAATTTTTGAATGCCTGTGTGATGGTTGCCAGCTAACATAGCTCAGCGTAGGGGAATGTATGACGCACTTTAAAAGAAATGTGGAGCTAATTCAATGATAATCTGAGAATTTGATAGCTGATTAGCTGATCTAGAGTACCTGAGACAAATTACAAGCGGCTAGCGCTCGACTACCATGACATTAGTTAGCCTACTTAACTGTATATGGAGAGCTTTTCCAAAATGCTATATCCACCATTTTTGACTTTTTGTTTTAAAATTTGAATGGACTGCTAAGAAGTCCTATCATCTATGTGTGAATTCTTGCCATTCAAATGTTTTGAGAACATACTTTTTAAACCTCTATAAAATGCATTTTGCAATGCAATTCAATTGAATGCCAAATACAAAAATGTAAATTTCCCAAAATTCTATAAAATGGATATATCTCATTTTGGAAAAGAGCTCCTCATATATGGTTTTACAGTGTTAATTCAACACTCAGAGTTCAATGGAAGACAAATATGGGATTGTATATTGGTATGTATGGGTATTTATAGGATCGTATGTTGGTATCTCACAGGGGAAACTGCCTCCACATCAGCAGGGGGAGACTGTAATGGCAACACCGCCGGCACCAGACACACGATACTCACTCTGCTGCATGGATCTAGCAGCTTTGTTTGGGGTTGGGGAGGTGAGGAGGACAATTTATTAAGTGCCTGCGTGCTGCTGGATGGTAGGGTTATAGCACAACTCATTATTTAAGTATTTACATTTTACATTTGAAATAAAACTATTTACATTGAACAAAATTCAAAACTTACTTACTTTATTTTCCGGAGCGAACAACGCATTTCACCCAGTGCGTCATCAGGTTTGCTCGTAACTATTTACACATTAGATATAATAGCCTATTTAACATTATTAAACCTCACTTCTGCCACCTCAAGAAATTAGGCTATAGTCTGAAAGCATGGCCTGGCTCACTTGGTAGCAGTGGCACCATCCACAGTATATATAAAATAAAAAAACCTATTCTGCAAATGCACTATTTGAATTGTTGAATCCAACATTGTATTATGGCTAATTCAACACTCAAAGAGCTGAAATTAATACTAGGGAAAACATAGGCCAATTCTCAGAACAGTTTTGAATTAACAGTGCATTTTACTGTGTACGTATACTACTAACTGAAAGCGTGGACCGGCTATTTGTGCTATGTATACTAAAAATGTTGCGTTATTTTAAACTCTTTGAGTGTCGACTTAATATTTAGAACATTGTAACAGTATTTTAGAGCATCTATGGATTTGCAGTGTTAATTCAACACCATAGACACCATTGAGAGTAGTAAATTAACCTGTAGCCTATCTGGCAAAGTGTGAATTCGATGAATTTAGATCTCCGTTATGAGATTATGACAGAATGGGAACGGTACAGCGGGGACGGTATGATGATCGATCCTCTATGAAAAACAAATGAAAGTCGAGCAAGGGCAAAATGGCTCATTGCGTCCCATGCTGTGCCAAGTCAGTGTAATGACAGCCTAGATATGAAACACGCACGCACGGACGCACGGACGCACGCACGCACGCACGCACGCACGCACGCACGGACGCACACACGCACACACACACACACACACACACACACACACACACACACACACACACACACACACACACACACACACACACACACACACACACACCCTGATGTGGCAGGTATGGAGCTGTGTTTGTTTCTATCCATCTGTTTCCCAGAGTCTCCCTCTGAGCACACTGGGAATGTGCAGGGCAGGAACCTGGCAAAGAACGGAAACTCTCTCTCTCCCTCTCTCTCTCTCTCTCTCTCTCTCTCTCTCTCTCTCTCTCTCCCTCTCTCTCTCTCTCTCTCTCTCTCTCTCTGCTTTGCTCTCCCTTTCTCTCATAACTTTTATTTCTCTCTCTCCCTCTCTCTCTCTCTCATACTCACTCTCTCTCTCTGCTTTGCTCTCCCTTTCTCTCATAATTTTTATTTCTCTCTCTCTCTCCCTCTCTATTTCTCTCATTCTCTCTCTCTCTCTCTCTCTCTCTCTCTCTCTCTCTCTCTCTCTCTCTCTCTCTCTCTCTCTCTCTCTCTCTCTCTCTCAATGCTTCACTCTCCCTTTCTCTCTCACTTTTTATTTCTGCCGCACACCCTCTCTAGCAGGCTATGCAGTATTGCATCATTCACCATTACATTTCACTTCCATTTGTAACTACACCCCCCACACCCTGCCATCTCCACCCCCCCCTCTCTCTCTCTCTCTCTCTCTCTCTCTCTCTCTCTCTCTCTCTCTCTCTCTCTCTCTCTCTCATTGCTCTGCCACGTTCCCTGTGTGATTGATGAACTGTCACAAGTACTCTTGTCATACAACAGGTCGTAATTGAGCCCATCTGTCACCAGTATATGCATATGTCACTGCCTACACACTACGCATTACATCCAACGGCACTAACAATCTTCCATGTCCACTTGCCAAGCCCAGTAGACACAGTAACAATGCAGTGTTAATTCAACACAGAGAGATTATGAGACCAAATGCACTGTAGAAAGTGTTAGAATCAGGGTGTGAAGGCCATCACACATCACACACCCTGATGAAGGCCACAGCGCCGAAACGCGTTGGTGTTTTTTAATGCATTTGCCCCTTAAATAAAGTTTGTTTTTTTACTACACTAACCAACTGAAGTACATGGACCAAGGATTTTTTTCCTTCTGTCTTTTTTGAACATTATTAGTCTAGTTGATACTTCATTCTGCCTGAAGGATTCAGTGTTGTATTGGTTGTGGCTTATTGTGCGTACAAACATTTATTTCCGACTTGAACACTGCCTCTGCTACATCCGTGCAATACTGTGGTGTTTGAAAAATGAAAGTGGCTGCAAACATGAAGACAAAGTCACCTGAACCTGACAAGGATAGTGAGGCTGCGCATGCTGAAACGTAAACTCAAATTACTGTCAGGTCATTTGCTTTCCAGGGATGGAGGAGGAGTAACTTGACATGCCTGAGAGAGAGCCAATCGCCACCCCCACTCTTCCCTCCCACTAACCTGTCTCCCTCCCTGCCTGCACGTCTCCCTACCTCCTCTCCCTACCTACCTCCCTACCTCCCTCCCTACCTGCCTCTCTGCCTGCCTATCTCCCTGCCTGTCTCTCTGCTTCCCTGCCTGTCTCCCTGCCTGCCTGCCTGCCTGCCTGTCTCTCTGCTTCCCTGCCTGTCTGCCTATCTTCCTGGCTGTCTCTTTGCCCCCCTGCCTGTTTCCCTGCCTCCTTGCATGCCTCCCGGCCTATCTGCCTGCTTGTCTTTCCGCCCGCCTGCCTGTCTTCCTGCCTCCCTGTCTGTCTCTCTGCCTGCCTGTCTACGCGCCCACCTGCACTAGTTTCCAGGCCCACCGCCACCTCTCTCCCCCCATCCTTATGAGCCATCTCAACTTGCCATCACTCATTCCAGGGCTATCCCACGGCTCAAGGACGCAAACACACACACGTGCGCGCACGCACACGCACAAGCACACACACACACACGCACACGCACACGCACACGCACACACACACATGTGTGCACACATACACACACACTGACATGCATGCACATGTACATGCACACAAACACACACACACACACACACACACACACACACACACACACACACACACAAACACACACACACACACGTACACTCACTCACACACGCGCGCACCGACAGTGTGATCAAATCCAATTATAGGTGGCAGGTCCCCAAACTCAGGGATCACGACGGGGACACTCGGAACGCCAGCCGGGTCTGGAGAGCTTTAACGACTCCGGCTAATGAATCAGGATTCTGGAATGTGCTTAAGTTAACGAGGCACTGGAAAAGAGCTCTGACCTTTAAAAGTAAAAAATCCAGGGAGTGACTTCTGAGGGAAAAAAGCAGCAGCAGCAGCTGTCGACGCGTGTGCGGCGCGCAGGGCTTTGAAGCGGCTGAGTTAAGGTGGCCATAAACCTACTGAGGAAGTGTTGGCTCCACAGGGACACAGGGAATTGGTGGAGCACACCACAGAACACCACAGAGGTGGAGGTATAGGTGGAAGCACACCATATTGCCAAACATACTGTATTCTCTAACCTGCCTTAGAAAGTTCAAAACACTACTGCCACTTGTGTCTCGTCGTCTGCCATGTTGGCAAGGTACACAGACACTCACGCACGCACGCACACACGCCCGCTCGCACTCACGCACACGCCCGCCCGCACTCACGCACACGCCCGCCCGCACTCACGCACACGCCATAGCAAGAGATTCAATTATTAACAACACGGCAAATAACATGAACAACCCACTGACTGCAGTTTAAGAGTAATGTAAAGGGTCTGGCTTTGCCATTTGTTCTTTAGGTGGTGGCTCTGCAGGTACATTTTAATGGTT
>NC_085860.1:38144018-38146518 GCF_034702125.1 Engraulis encrasicolus | reverse complement strand
GTATGAACTGGTATGGAGAGAACTATTGAATCAGATAAGTAACTCGATATATTTAGAGTTTGTCAACAGGTGCCATTGCTATTCAGAATTACTTAACAATGTATTGGTGCTTTGCTTATTAACATGCATCCATTTGTTTGCTCAAAGAAGGAGCACCCCATGTGATGCTGAAAATCACATAGTATAAACAACACATTACATTTTCGGGATGAAAAGGACGTATCATTTGCGTACTTAATGTGAGTGGATGTCTTTGTTTTGATTTGTTTTGTTTTGGTTTCAGACCTGGCTGGCAGGTGAATGTAAGTGATTGGTACCCCGACCTGTAATCATGTACCGTATACTGGAGGTGTGATTAGGATCTGTCCCCGTGGGACCACAGAGGGACGCACATGCTGGCACACAAAGATGCACGCACACACGCACACACGCACGCACGCACGCACGCACGCACGCACGCACGCACGCACGCACGCACGCACGCACGCACGCACGCACGCACGCACGCACACACACACACACACACGCACACACGCACGCACGCATGCACACACACACAATGCCATTGCACCCCCCCTCTCTCTCTCTTTCGGCCAGCTGCCTCCAGTAACTTTTCATTATCCCAAAATCAGGCCAATCAGTGGGAGATGGCCAGTCTGGCCAGTCCAGAGGATGAAGCCATCCTGACCAAAGGGGTCAGTTGTCCCGGGCCCAGGGAGTGGGGAGGTGGCCAGAATTGGGTCCTTATTACATTACATGTATTGCGTGTGGGGGCCTTTCAGATGACTTTGTCCCTGGTCTGGTCAAAGCTGTCAGTGGCTCTGCTGTCTTTCCAAAGGGTGCTCAGCAGATAAAGCCATCCTGTCCTGGAACAACAGCAGCCACAGCAGAAGGGAGAGAGGCTTCATGGGAACAGTGACAATGGGGATCAGATTCCAATACAACACCATAGATAGATAGATAGATAGATAGATAGATAGATAGATAGATAGATAGATAGATAGATAGATAGATAGATAGATAGATAGATAGATAGATAGATAGATAGATAGATAGATAGATAGATAGATAGATAGATAGATAGATAGATAGATTGATTGATTGATTGATTGATTGGTTGATTGATAGGTAGATAGCTAGTAGGGGTGTAAATCACAGCCTCCATGATGATACGATTCCATATCGATTTCTTAAGGCAGCGATTCGACTAATTTCAATACCTAAGAATGCCCCACGATACGATTAGTTTTTTTTTCCAATTACCTTCCCACTGCTATTGTGTTATCGAGCTAGGGCATTCGGCAGGAGCCAGCAATTTGATTATTTTCGAAACGAATACCCCACCATACGATACGATTCCATTCCATCGTTGGCCGTAGGATCGATGCATTGATACATATCAATGATTATTTACACCCCTAATAAACAGACAGATAGACAGATACGTAGATAGATCACTACACAATGCACTACACAAAGTCTATTTTGTTGGAGCTGGTCGATAAAATCTGGTTGCTGAAGTTCATACAGTGCACTGCCAGTGTGCGGAAGCTAGTTAGCTAATGGATCCAAAAGTGGTCCACAAAGCTGTTCAAACTGGTGTGCAAAGGCCCGAAGGTCTTTTCTCACAGCATGTGATAGGAAGAGAATAGGAGAGACCGGGGACCAGATTCAGATCATGCAACCTCCTTTTGTAAGATGGAGCCCTGATCTGTCCTTTCCCTGATTCTCTCTCTCTCTCTCCCCCCCTCTCTCTCTCTCTCTCTCTCTCTCTCTCTCTCTCTCTCTCTCTCTCTCTCTCTCTCTCTCTCTCTCTCAGCTTGTACACGTATGAGCTCACACACACACTAAAGTATAAATTTGTCTAAACCAGGCTGGGCCACTGGTCGATAATGAGGTTTGTAAAGCCCTGCGATTCAAGGTGTTCAATCAAAGCCTATAAACTGCACCCCCACCTCCCACCCCCCAGGTGCGCACACACCCACACACGCACACACCCACACACGCACGCACACACACACACACACACACACACACACACACACACACACACACACACATACACCTCGCTACGGTATGTTGCATGGCCACGGATGCTTTCACGGTCCTGGAGCTTTGTTCAGTGGAGTGGGCGATCAATATGGGTTTCATTTAGTTGTGAATGCACTCCCTGATTGGCCATGACAAAGAGCTGAGCAGCGCTGCGCTGGGCAGCCTTTCACTCACTCACATCACATCAACAGAGGAGAGGAGAGCACCTCTAGGGGACCAGGGCTGTGTGTGTGTGTGTGTGTTTTTTTGTGTGTGTGTATGTATGTGTGTGTGTGTGTGTGTGTGTGTGTGTGTGTGTGTGTGTGTGTGTGTGTGTGTGTGTGTGTGTGTGTGTGTGTGTGTGTGTGTGTGTGTGTGTGTGTGTGTGTGTGTGTGTGTGTGTGTGTGTGTGTGTGTGTGTGTGTGTGTGTGCACGCGCCTGTGTGTTGTGTGGGTTTTTGTGTGTGTG
>NC_085860.1:38111518-38136518 GCF_034702125.1 Engraulis encrasicolus | reverse complement strand
TCAACACATTTTCATGCTGATTCATATGCTATGTCTGATTTCACATGAAATGTTTTTGCGTTAGCATTAGTCAGCATTAGTACATATGCAAATTATGACAAAAGTTACTTTTTTTGTGCATAGGCAAGTTTTGTCCATGAGGCCCCTGGCCTATAGAGTCACCATGCCCACCGCATTGCATTACCATACACTTCCCCTACGCAGCCAAGTCATTATGTCATACCAGTCAGCAGTATCCCCTGTCACAGACCTAGGTACCCCTGCACTTTGTCTTTGTCTTGTATGCTTATTTTTGGTTTTTTTCGATACTGAAAGCCACCTGGGAAACTCCAACTCTCATTGTCATTGTGACACAGTACTCCACAGTACAAAATTGCACACAGCACACAACAAAATTGCATTCATGCTTCACCCGTGCAAAGGGATGGTGCCCCAAGGTTTGGCAGGACAGTACCTCAGTCATGGAGGAGGATGGGGGAGAGCACTGGTTAATTACTCCCCTCCCCCACCAACCTGGCGGGTCGGGAGTCGAACCAGCAACCTTTGGGCTACAAGTCTGACACCCTAACCGCTTACACATGACTGCCCATGCTTTTCCTGAATTGCACCCAGCGCCTGTGTGCGACTCCTTTTCTCCTCCCTGCACTTTCCCTGGCCTGTCATGTCATCATATCATACCAGTCAGCAGTATCTCTTCTCCGGGACATAAAGTAGGTACACAGACAGCCAGACAGTCTGTGTTCAGACAGAAAGGGAGAGAAAATGAATATGTCTCGTTCCTTTATTTGATTTAATAAAGGGAGACAAAAACCCATTACGATTTTATTAAGGCCAAGTAATATTGCTTAGAGAAAAATCAATTTTTGTCTGTCGGTGCTCCTCTGTTTCTCAGCACAACCCCTTGCTACTTCCCTTACTCCTTCTTAAACTAACCATATCATACAGATTCAATTGTAAACATTGATGCAACTTCTCCCTCCATGACCCTGGCTGAAAGAAAAAGAACTGGAAGGAGAGGAGAATGACAGATGGAGAGAGAGAGAGAGAGAGAGAGAGGGAGAGAGAGAGAGAGAGAGAGAGAGAGAGAGAGAGAGAGAGAGAGAGAGAGAGAGAGAGAGAGAGAGAGAGAGAGACAGAGAGAGATGATCGGCTTTTGGGGAACATTGTGAGTGTTTCAATATCTCTTGTGTTGCCCTTCAGGCAAAAACAAAATACCGAAGCCCAGTGCAACGTGGTCCCAGAGAGCAGCTTTTTCGTCAGTGGGGAGAGCGTCTGAAACAGTATCCATGACTTTGTCAGCTCTATCTGCCATTCCTGACAGCAGCATCGGGATTCTTGGGTTTGCAAAAATAACACCTGACCTCGACAAAAATCAATTTCAACCCAGCATTGATCTCCATCAGCACCAAGATGGTCATTCAGAACTCAAGAATTATGTGGTTGCTTTGGACACTGCGAGTTGAATAAGGCCTTACAATTACATTCAGTGCATACAATGTAGGCTATTTACAATGTACAACAATATGTTTGTTCTCTGTATGTCTTCTGTTGCCCAGTCTTGGACTTTAAATGTCTGAATGTGTATCCTATAGGTACTCTAGGTGTACTGTATGTGTACTGTCTATGTCTATACTGTCTATGTCTATACCTAAAGTATGTCTATGTCTGCATGGGAAAGTAAGAAATTCTTTATATGACCAGTGCATGTAAAGAAATTGACTCGACTTGACTTGACTTGACATACACGGGCATGGAACTGGACATACACTGCATAAACACTTCTGCTCCTAAACTTCATGGAAAAACTTAAACATACATTTTGGATATGTACAGTATAATAAGAAGCCATTGTGTTGGTTAGTAATTGGAATGGTAAAACTGGTTATGATAACCGAGAGGGGAAAAAAAACAGAATAATACATAAAGCATAAGGTATCGCACGTGTATGCACCGCAATTATTCAGAAGCTGTTCCTGACAGCGACAAGAATATATCCATTTTCCCCGTACATAGGTCCATGTCATCAGTGATCTCATCCCAGATACGTCTGCAGTGGGATAGAACACTCATCAGAAGAATACATCAGGATATTGTGAAAAAAACCACATCATTCATCCCGTGACTCAGTGAGGTGCATCAATCTTGGAAATGAATGCATGGACATACAGTACTGTAGACGGGGCTGCATATCCATCCCCAGGCAAGAGGGCAGACGAACAAGTGGTTTTAACAAAGACGTACAATGACTTAGGTCATCTAAATGCAAATGGAAAGATGTCATATTCTATTTTTATTAGAGGTTACACAGAAAAAAAAGAAAGATCAAATCTGCCGGTATTATGTGCCATTATCTTTCTGTTTCACAAGAATGGAAAGACCTGGAAGATGCAGTCAAGAGCTGACTACTTTACCACCTACACATATATTCTGATTCTCATCCAACACGTTCAACATACAGTATCTCGAGATATAGAAACTAAGTAAAATGCATTTAAATACTTACTAACATATTCATTAAATTAATACAGTGAAAAAGTATTTGACCACAAACACACAAGACAAATGTTCTTTTTTCCACTTAATTTCCTTGAGGGGAATCAGGAAAGAAAAAGTTAAAAAAGAAAAAAAAAACAGAAAGGGGGCACAATGGCTCAGTGGGCTGAGGCATAGCATCATTAAACCGGGGACCCGGGTTCGATTCTGGCCCAAGGTAATTTCGCAAACCTTCCCCGTCTCTCTCCCCACTCATTTCCTGTCTCTGTCTCACTGTCATAGAGTATCTGAAAAAGGAACAAAAGCACAATAAAATATCTAAAATAGATTATAAGAGATTATACGACAGATTAGTATTTTGCTGAATCGATTATTGAATTGTCCTGCTCCGCACTGCAATGCATTACCGAATCGGTTATTGTTGACACCACTGCATAAGATACTGTACATGCAATGATACCTCCTTGAAGGGCCATGTCAAAAACATTACTTAATTCAGCTGACCCAGATGAGCAGACCAACTTTCTTCACTGCTGTCCACTGAAAACACTAATGAATGCTAAGGGCTGTCTTGAGCCCCAGGTGATCCGGACAGACTTGTGTACAAGGTGCCGGACTAGCATAATGATGACGTGCCCTTTCTTAGCCCCCAGAAGATGCCAGCATTGGCTGCCTGTGCCTGTGCCAATCTCCGGATGCCCGCCGCAGGCTAGCGCTGGCACGTGACCACGCTGACGACATGGTCTGCCCTCTGGCTACCCAAAGGAAGGACAGTTCACGTGGGCCGGCCACCGCAGCCGGGTTTAATCTATCGTGTTCAGGGAAATCTTTGGCGATACATACACGGGTTTCATTTATAGTGTTCAGAGTCCAAGATCTTTGGCGAGGCAGGCACACAGTGCATATGCATTAGTAATCACAAGATCACCGTCAACCTCTACTACCATGCTGGGACAGCATAGCAGTAGCAGCAGCAGCAGCAGCAGCAGCAGCAGCAGCAGCAGCAGCAGCAGCAGCAGGCATCTTCGCAAGGCGACATCACTGGCTTCCTGTATACCCAGCACAGGCTCAGCTCAGCTGTCTGATCAATCTCTGCTATCACCTTTCAGAGCCCAAGCAGATATTGCCTTCTTTTCTCTTCCGCTGCACAGACATCTGTGTGTGTGAGATGTGACGGTGAGGCCAATGTTATGTGGTTGTTGTGCTGCTGCTGGATTGTTCTTTTGAGCTATCCAAAGGTGATGAAAAGAGTGTATTGTGTGAGTGTGAGTGCTGTGGGGAGGGCTATTTTATGAACTGTCTGGCCACCACACATACGCATTGCCTGCACACCCGCACACGCACGCACACACACACAAATGCACGCACACACACACAAATGCACGCACGCACGCACGCACGCACGCACGCACGCACGCACGCACGCACGCACGCACACACACACAGCGGTGTCACCCCACCCTCAACAGTGTGATCAATCGCTGCTATCGCCTTCCAGAGACTGGCCTGATATTGCTGTCTTTTTCAGATATACAGACATCTGAGTGAGACGACAGAATAGGAACGCAGAATAGGAATCCTGCTGCTGTTGCTGCCACTGCTGGCCATCTATTGGGCCATCCAATAGTGCTGGAAAGAGGTGTGTGGGTGCTGTGGGGAGGGCAATTAGATTTCATAAAGGCTCTCCCTGGAGAGCTAGGTTTATGGCAGATTACGGTGTCAGTGGTCAGATTCCCGATTTTTTTCCCCCCGCAAATGAATATACTATACTCCCAAAATACATTACTGTAACAAGCAGTCTCATCATCTGAGAATTGTTGCCAAGGTGACCACATCAACACAATGCCAGTCTCATCATGGTCACAGAACAGGCAGTTGCCTGAGGCAACAGGGTAAAAAAAAGAGCATTGGCTTAGGCACCCCACCACAAATGATCTTGCATGTCCACGGGGACCTGGGTTTGAGTCCGGCCTGAGTCCTACCCATATATCTCTCCCAGTGTCTTCCTGTCATCACCTCTACTGCCCAATCCACAGTAAAGGCACAAAGAGCACAAAGACAGGAGAAAGAAAAAACAGTAGCCTATGTGTGTGCACATCTGAGGAAGGGTCTCCACTGACCCGAAATGTCACTGTAAAAAACACACAAAGACCAAAAAAAAGCATCCAGTACAGAAAAGGATATTCAGAAATACTCAATGAGAAACAGCACATACTGTGGAGTGCATAGTAGGGCTGCACGACATCAGAAAAAAAATCGATATGCAATAACATCATGCAATACCTCGTTAACGATATTTATTATATGGTGTGACGTCATCGGTCGAATGCTCCATTCATTTCAATGGGGCTCTCCAACGTTCGCACGTCTGATATTTGAGATAACGGACGGGTTGGTCTATATCAGACCGCTGTCAATGGCAACAAGACTTTTCACTGCTAAAGCGAATGTCACTCTAATCAGCTGCTGTGATAGACAACACCTGTTTTCTAGGCTACCTGTTGCCTAGCGGTGTTCCACAATGGCACTGTTTTGTTTTGCGCAGCAACAATCTTTTGACATGAAAAATTATAATAAACTTAACATTAAATAAAGAAATGTCCCCGCCATGTGTGAATCAATAATAAGCGGGTTAACGTTCGGCGAGTCGGTCGCTTTGTGGAATAGCGACCTTCTCGCCGAACGTTAACCCTTACTTAAACAATATAACAATAAACGATTGTTTTTCTTGTCAGTAATTTGTCGGCCTGTGTGGGGGGTGTCGCTTTGGTCGTGGCGGACCTCTTGCGCATTTGCTGATATTCAGCTAGTGATTGGACTGCAGAGAAATGTTTTACTTGTTAGAGATAATTAAGTCATTTTCGCGATACGCATATCGCCACTCTTAATAACGCGATTTCGATACGTTTTCGATATGAAGAGTTCAGATGCAAAGCCCCCTAACTCCATTTCTGAAGACCTGCACTTCTATATTTTTAGAGAACCCCGTTGTTGGTTTGGTTTACATTCATGTATTTGATAATACATATAAATAGTTATATTACATAAATAAAATAAAAAAATATGCAATTTTGATAGCTTTGTATTAAATACAAATTAATTAAGATTATTTTCTGAAAAGGCACTTAGGGGGTTTTGCATCTGAACTCTTCATATATTGTGCCGCCCTAGTGCATAGTAATGGAGAGGAATGCAGATTTACACACTCTGACTGCAATGTAATTATGCATTCATCTGTATGGCAAAAAAGGCACGAGTTGCAAAAGAATGTGGATCTTACACACTGTAACTGGAATGCCATGTAATTCACCCCTACACATTTAAGTAGGTTGAAAACCTTTCAACACGAGCGGTGGGCAATGAAAACCATGAATCATGAACCTCAGTAGTTTCAAAACTCTTGGCTCTCCTATATGGCCCCGTCAGCCATGTGTGTTTATGGGGAGTTTGTCAGTGGTGTTTTAACCCAAATGGCTTGGCTGGCAGGCGGGCTGCACTGCCTTATGTATACAGCCTCATCTATCTGTCACAGTTCAGAACTGAGGCTGAGTAAGAGAGAGAGAGAGAGAGAGAGAGAGAGAGAGAGAGAGAGAGAGAGAGAGAGAGGAGAGAGAGAGAGAGAGAGAGAGAGAGAGAGAGAGAGAGAGAGAGAGAGAGAGTGTGTGTGTGTGTGTGTGTGTGTGTGTGTGTGTGTGTGTGTGTGTGTGTGTGTGTGTGTGTGTGTGTGTGTGTGTGTGTGTGTGTGTGTGTGTGTGTGTGTGAGCAGCTGCGGTGTGTGTCATGCGGCCCAGATAGCCTCCAAGAGTGAGTGAGCTCACATGCAGCCAGAAACGAGTCAGCCCTCTTTCTTGTGCATAGGGACACACATACACATCCTATACACACATACGCAGATAAACTTACAAGCACACACATACTCTCACACACACATGGTATTCAAACACAAATACACACATACAGTACACACATATAGAGGCACATACTTACATCACAGTACATTATGTTTACATTAAATTATATTAACACACACACACATACACAGACACGCGCAAGCGCGCACACACACACACACACACACACACACACACACACACACACACACACACACACACACACACACACACACACACACACACACACACGCACACAAGATCATGTGGGTTCGGTAAGAGTTCTACTACAGTATAAGACATGTTGTATTTGAATAACTCTTACAGCAATGTGCCCCAAGACCAACGCTAACACACACACACACACACACACACACACACAGAGACGCACACACACACACACACACACATGCACACGCGGGCCCGCACGCACACACAGACACACACACACACACACACACACATGCACACTCACACACACACACACACACACACACACACACACACACACACACACACACACACACACACACACACACACACACACACACACACACACACACACACACACACACGCCACAGCTCTTGGGCCGCTATCCAAAGGCCTTCATGACATCATCGTCGTTGGGGTCGCCCTCAAACCCCCAAAGATGTGCTGTAATCGAGTTTTGGGGCCACATAATTACAGGCTGCGTAAAACACACGCCCCCCAACTCCCACCCCCTGAGCCCCCAGCATGCAAGCATACAGGGAAGTCAACAGGGGAGGACAAACAGGTCTCTTGTCCCGGGCCTAGGGAGCGAGGGGCCCCAGAATTGATTGGGTCCTCTTTACATTGTATGCATTGGGTTTGTTTGGGGCCTTTTCAGATGAATTTGTCCTGCTCCCGGCCAAAGCTGTCAGAGGCCCTGCGTGTGTGTGTGTGTGTGTGTGTTCATGTTTGTGTCAGTGCGCATGTGTGCATGTATGCATGAGTGCGTATATGTGTGTGCGTGCGTGCCTGTGTGCATGTGTGTCAGTGTGCATGTGTGTTTGTGTCACTTGGCCACCTCACCATTTCTAAGCTCCACCACAGCTGACAAAGCTGAGCCAGATTCTGCTGTAAGTACAGTACACTACACACACACACATACTCTGAAAGGCTTGTTTCCTTACCTTAATGAGTGAGTGAGTGACTGGGTGAGTAGAATGAGGAGTCAGGAGAGAAGAGAGGCTGTGTCTACTGGACTAGAGGCTGTGAGAGGAGAGAGTCTTTTTCTACTGGACTAGAGGCTGGGAGAGAGGATTTTTACACTGTGCTATAGAGGCTGGGTGAGAGGCTGTTTATACTGGGTTATAGAGGCTGTGTATACTGGGTTATAGAGGCTGTTTATACTGGGTTATAGAGGCTGTGTATACTGGGTTATAGAGGCTGTTTATACTGGGTTATAGAGGCTGTGTATACTGGGTTATAGAGGCTGTTTATACTGGGTTATAGAGGCTGTTTATACTGGGTTATAGAGGCTGTGTATACTGGGTTATAGAGGCTGTGAGAGAGGCTGTGTATACTGGGTTATAGAGGCTGTTTATACTGGGTTATAGAGGCTGTGTATACTGGGTTATAGAGGCTGTTTATACTGGGTTATAGAGGCTGTGTATACTGGGTTATAGAGGCTGTGAGAGAGGCTGGTTATACTGGGTTATAGAGGCCGTTTATACTGGGTTATAGAGGCTGTGTATACTGGGTTATAGAGGCTGTTTATACTGGGTTATAGAGGCTGTTTATACTGGGTTATAGAGGCTGTGTATACTGGGTTATAGAGGCTGTTTATACTGGGTTATAGAGGCTGTGTATACTGGGTTATAGAGGCTGTGTATACTGGGTTATAGAGGCTGTGAGAGAGGCTGTGTATACTGGGTTATAGAGGCTGTTTATACTGGGTTATAGAGGCTGTGTATACTGGGTTATAGAGGCTGTTTATACTGGGTTATAGAGGCTGTTTATACTGGGTTATAGAGGCTGTTTATACTGGGTTATAGAGGCTGTTTATACTGGGTTATAGAGGCTGTGTATACTGGGTTATAGAGGCTGTTTATACTGGGTTATAGAGGCTGTTTATACTGGGTTATAGAGGCTGTTTATACTGGGTTATAGAGGCTGTTTATACTGGGTTATAGAGGCTGTGTATACTGGGTTATAGAGGCTGTTTATACTGGGTTATAGAGGCTGTTTATACTGGGTTATAGAGGCTGTTTATACTGGGTTATAGAGGCTGTTTATACTGGGTTATAGAGGCTGTTTATACTGGGTTATAGAGGCTGTTTATACTGGGTTATAGAGGCTGTTTACACTGGGATATAGAGGCTGTTTATACTGGGTTATAGAGGCCGTTTATACTGCGCTATTAGAGGTTGTTTACACTGGGCTGGAGGCCGAGAAAGAGGCTTTTTATACTGAGTTATAGAGGCTGGGAGAGAGGCTGTGTACACTGGGATATAGAGGCTGGGAGAGAGGCTGCTTACACTGGGCTATAGCAGAGACGGTTTAGATCGAGACAGGACAGATGGCGGCCATCTTGTTGACGCCTTCGGAGTGCTATTTCGCGATTAAGTAGACCAGATCTGAGGGTCAATGGGAAAAATGAATGGGGAAACTGAGTATAGGACGGGGAAGAACCCAGCGGTTGTGAAAACCATATGGTTGAAACCACCGTGAAAAACTGATCAATCTAGACTGCTTGGTTGTGTTATACGAGTCAAAACAAAGCTTTTTAAGCCACTTTTCTCACGTTTTTTTTTGACAGAGCGCAGGCGCAGTAGTTCCGTAACGGCACGAGAGCAACGGCTTTTCACAACTGAGCATGCGCATCATTTCGCGTGCGCCGATGCAGCCAGATGATTGGATCACTGGCACCGCAGCTCAGCAGGCACATTGGCTCTTGTTACCAGAAAGGCGGGAGATGTGCGAGTAGACGCCATATTTGCGTTACGAATCTTCACCGTTAATTTCTATGTACGATTACATGGCTGTCCCATCTCACCTTCCTATCAAAATCTCTTTCTATAGAGGCTGGGAGAGAGAGGCTGTGTACACTGGGCTGGAGGCAGGGAGAGAGAGGCTGCTTGCACTGGACTGGAGAGGCTGTGTACACTGGGCCACTTCCATCCAGACAGAGGCTGATGTCATGCCGCTGCAGCTGGGCGTGAGCTCCACATTACATTCCAGTGATGGTGGCGCAGTGGAAACCACAGGTTGGTCTACAATGCTCACACATTGCTGTGTTTCCTGTCCTCTGCTGAGCTGGGCAGGGGCGTACATATAGCATAGCAGTGTATAACAATGTACACAATGTGTGCTGTATTTGTGCGGTAATAGTCATTTAAAGGTTAATTACCACAGTATTACTCTACTATGACATAACAGAGGGCCTTCAGAAATGCACTTTGACTCTGCCATTGACATTCGGATAACATCAAATTTATAACGCGGCGTTTTAAGAAGACCTGTGTGCCGAGGTGTCAATCTTATCTATAGAAACTATAATATTCCATGCCGCATTCTCCCTCCAACACAGGTGATTGATCTGATCTTCTTTTTTATGTTTTTTTTAACTTTTTTTATTTGTGACAGGACAGTGACAGAGGGACAGGAAACAAGTGGGGAGAGACATACGGGGAGGGACTGGCAAATGATCCAGACCGGAATCGAACCCAGGTCGCCAGCGTAGTAACCTAGTGCCCTACTGTTAGGTCACGGTAGGGCCAGATCAGATCTCTTTTTTTGCGAAGAGCTTGTTATGATCAGCTGATTCAGATCTGGTTGGATCATCAGTGAGAGTAATCCAATCAATGGGTTGGATTCAATTTGTAGAAGGCTTATTTTTTTTTACTTTCCGAACTTAGCAATGGCCCCCCTCTGGTGCTGGGCCACTGATTAAATCAATGAAGCATGCACTGATTACATTCATAAGACGAACAAAACAATACGATTTAAGAGATTATGAATTAATCTACTGCAGTGCAGTGATGCCGAGACATTATTAGCCGAAGATTTGCAATGGCCAGCATTGCGATATACAAATCCAAATGTCCTATGATTCTCCTTTTTCTTTTTTTGACTCTTGACTTTCCCTTTTTGATTGATGATTTATTACCTAATGTATATGGACCTCCATGAACAGTCTCACTTCCGTGAAGAAAAAAAATGGAACAAATGACTCAAGCTATTAGAAGCAATTAAACTGAAAAAGTTTCTTAATGATTTCTTAATGCTGATTAAATGGAGCTTAAGCTCTTTTCAGGCTCCACTGGTGGCGATGAATAGCTAAATTCGCAAATGATGGCAAATGAGCCTATGCAGCACATTGCCAGCTTTCTCTATTAATACACACAGGCAAGGCAGTAGTGGACCTTAACATGTATATACAGACAGAGACAAACACAGTCAGTCACACATACACAGTCAGTCACACACACATGCACGTACTCAGGCATGCACACGCACACACACACGCACGCACGCATACACACACACACACACAGGCTGCAGGGTGCACAGGCTGCAAACTAATATCTCTCTCACGAGATCTTGTGCAAATAAATCTGTATTAAGCTCTGGGTGTTAGCGCGCGCATGTGTGTGTGTGTGTGTGTGTGCGTGTGTGCATGTTTGTGCGTGTGTGTGTGTGTGTGTGTGTGTGTGTGTGCGTGTGTGTGTGTGTGTGTGTGTGTCTATCTGTCTGTCTGTCTGTCTGTCTGTGCCTAGGTTTGTGTTTGTCTTTGTAGCCGTCTGCGTATGTGCGTATGTGCGCATGTGTGCGTGCATGTGTGTGTCTGGTGTGCATGTCCACCATGCATCCATGTGTCCATTAGCCTCGCGAGCCATCCTACGTACTTCCGCCAAAGGATTGGCTCCACTACTGTAGTCTGGCCGTGCTTCTCTGTGGAGTGCTTGCAGCAGTAGAATTTTGATTGCAACGCCCCCCCAGAAAACAGCCAATAATCGAATACGCCCCCCACGTGGGGACGAAAGGGGGAGAACGCTCGTGACAATGACGTACACATCTGCGCCAGAGCCATTGGTCTGCGCTATGTTGTTGTTGAGTAACTGCCAGCGATTGGGTGAGAGGTGTCCAATAATTTCAAACTATAACTGAGTGCAAACTTCCTGCTTTCTACAATCGCTTCAGAGCAAACAAATGCCAGACCATAAATACGAAATGAAATGGTAGTATTATGGGATGGTCAGGACCAGGCTGTGTGTCTATGTGTTGATGTGCAATTATAAGCAACCACTCATCACCATCACAAATCATCACCGTACTGGATGAAACCATCTCTCCATTTCTCTCGTCTGTGCATAATGCAGACAGAGCCACCGGATATGCGCCTATTAATAGCCACAGTACATTGAATACAGCACAGCATTTACAGCGTCACAGCACTTAATATGCCTTACCGTACTGTACAGTCTGTCTACCACACAATCGGAGAACCAAAAGTTAGATGAGCGAGAAGGAGGAGGAGGAGGAGGCTTTTTTATTTCTTATTTGTTTCTTTATTTGACAGGAAAGTGACAAGTAGACATAACGTGACTGAGAGCGGGAGATGGTTCAGAGTTTGGGTAATACAGTAACCCTGGCTGGAATCCAACCTATAGGTCCACATGGGCAATTAATCCTGTATATGGTATATGGGTGTGTGAGCACAGTACTCCACAACACACTCTCCACCCCCACCCACCCAGTGTTTTTGAACGAATGAGTGAGTGAGTGAGTGAGTGAGTGAGTGAGTGAGTGAGTGAGTGAGTGAGTGAGTGAGTGAGTGAGTGAGTGAGTGAGTGAGTGAGTGAGTGAGTGAGTCGGTGGGTGAGTGAGTGAGTCGGTGAGTGAGTGAGTGAGTGGGTCAGTGAGTGAGTGAGTGAGTGAGTGAGTGAGTGAGTGAGTGAGTGAGTGAGTGAGTGAGTGAGTCGGAGAGTGAGTGAGTGAGTGAGTGAGTGAGTGAGTGAGTGAGTGAGTGAGTGAGTGAGTGAGTGAGTCGGTGAGTGAGTGAGTGAGTGAGTGGATTCCAAAATGGGAACTTCTGACCTCCCTTGCTCACTTGCCTGCTTGTGATCTCATGATGACGTTATCCACGACAGAAAATGAATTCAATATCTTGTCTTGAATTCAATATCTTTGTAATGTAATTTCCTCATTTGCAATCGGGATGGTGAATGAAGAACAGTCCCCCAAAAATTGTTTTGGCCAGGCTAACAGCAGGGAAACTTTATTTTATTTCAGTCATGTCAGTCAGTACGTCAGTGAGTGAGTGAGTGAGTGAGTGAGTGAGTGAGTGAGTGAGTGAGTCAGTGAGTGAGTGAGTGAGTGAGTGAGTGAGTGAGTGAGTGAGTTAAGCCCTAATCCTAAACAGTGGGCTAATGGACCTTGCCAGGGCGGAAGTGGGAAGAGGGAGGAGGGAAGAAGGACAGAGGGCAGCGGGGCAGGGGGGCAGCGGGGCAGCGGGGAAGCAGGACAGCGCTCAGCTCAGGCAGCGGTTTATTTTTGTGACCGCGGTGTAGTGGAGCCACAGCTGCAGGGCAAATAAACACAGAACAACTTGACAACACTGACCCCCAATGAGTGGTCAGCACAGCAGTGATGATGTCACTGGCATCTGGCCGACTGATTGGCTTTAATGGCTTTGGATCGGGGTTAATGAACACATAAATAAACAAATGAATGGTCAAGAAGTATATTTCTGACTGGATTGAGCAACTTAGTTGTTTTGGGTAGGGTGCGCACATCACAAAACACCTTTTGCAGGTGGCAGACAAAAGTGTCAGACAGTTGAAGGAGGTAGGTCTGTACACTGCCAATAAGCTCCAAAAAATAAACTTTATTATTATAAAAAGCAACGTTTCGACCACCCTGGATAAATAATAACGTTTATTTTTTTGGATCTTATTGGCAGTGTGCAGACCTTGAAACGGATTGAACAACTTGGCATGGGATGTGCACAAGCTTTCTGTCATGACCACACATCTTGGAGGAAGCAAACAAACCCATATGGTTAAATACAGTGCGCTTCCAGGCACTTGCAACACACATGGTACACGCCATGTGCCCATGACAAAAAACAAGCCAAGAATAGTACTGGGCTTTGCAACAGACTGTTTCCCCATTTCTCTATTTCTCCCAATGTGTGTGTCTCACTAAAATGGCATGTTGGTGCTATTAGGAGCTTCCTGGAAATATGACTATTGAGTCTTACAACTGTAGTTTATTCAGACATGTTCTGAACAAAACAAGGCAAGCAAACAGGAAACTGCACATGTGCAGAGCTATACAGCAGCCAGATATGTTTGGTGGTGCATGATGCATCTCTCTCTGCTGTTTACCAAACAGGCCTTTTCTGATTGGATTATCACTCTAAAGTTGGTTTAAGCCTTATCACAGAGAGCACCGATCAGGATAATACACATGCACATGCTCAGACACGGAATCAAATAAACAAACAAACAAACAAACAAACAAGCAATCAAACACACACACACACACGCACACGCACGCACGCACGCACGCACGCACACACACACACACACACACACACACACACACACACACACACACACACGCACAAAGAGATTAAATGTAATTATGCACAATGCTAGCCGGGTAAACAGGGCTTCATTGCACTGGATTACAACTGTCACAGTCACACCACACAGCTGCACGGTGTGGTGGGTTTGTCATGCACCTCCACGCCTTGTGAATGAGTTCTGCAGCAGCAGCAGCAGCAGCAGCAGCAGCAGCAGCAGCAGCAGCAGCAGCAGCAGCAGCAGCAGCAGCAGCAGCAGCAGCAGCAGCAGCAGCAGCAGCAGCAGCAGCAGCAGCAGCAGCATGTGTTTCTAATAATGAGAGGTGATACGCACCGCCGTCTGTTTGGGTAGGGGGGCACACATGTTGCCTGGGAGATAAAGTGCTTTGGCATGAGGGAAACAGCATGCAGGCCATTTCCAAAAGCAAACAATCTCCCAGCAGCCACAGCTACACACCGGTACATCCCTGAGGCTGAGTCTGACTGATCGTCCAACCTACTCCCATGCAGCTGCAGGGCAACCTATGCAAACACGGTTGGTTGTGCTCTGTATGCAGGACATATTTGTGTTTATTTGTGCAAATATATGATTCACTAAGTGTTTTTGACGCTTTTAAAAAGATTGTTAATCTAAAGTGTTATCACCTATTTGTCTTGTTCCACTAGCACTATAGTCTTTATTTTGCAGGACATTTTTCTGTTACAGCGTGCAATACCATGCACTTACATGGCACATGCTAACACTACACTAACCCTAATCCAGTTGGAATGTGTAAGAAGAACGTACATAATGTTATTTCTGTCAGAACCATTTCAGTCAAGAAACACAAGAGAATAATATGAATGCAATTTCTTTTATTGAAATTATGAATTACATTTGGCGGTATAGCTCTGTTCGGAGGAACCCCCCTATTTCCATGAGCAGCATGGAAAAGCATTTAGTCAGGGGGCAGCAGCAGTTTAGGGAACTCTCACCCCAGCAGGACAGGGCGAGAGATAACCCCCATGAACAGAGCCAAGCGACGTGACAAGAGTACTCTGTACTTAATTGATGTCACAGGGTCAGTAGAGTAAAATGTAATCACCTAAGCATCATTTCCGACATTTTTCTGTGACATCGTATAATACTGTGCACTTGGCACATCCCTAACACTACTCTGACCCTAATCCAGTGGTTAAGTGTAAGAAGAATAATGTACCTAATGTTATGCATTGTTACATAATTCATTATTACTCAGTACTTAATTGATGTAAGTGATGCACTTGTTGTTCTGTATATTTCCTGTGCACTTTGTATTTGCTTGTGATGTTGGCTTGATTTTGTCCTCTTTTGAAAGTCGCTTTGGTTATAAAGCGTCTGCCAAATGCAATGTAATGTAATGTAATGTAATGTAATAATGTAACCAGGATGGTAGAGTAAAATGTATAATCGCATAAGCATCATTTACGACAACAAAAGGACATGGGTTTCACAGGCTGTAATGCACATTACATAACAGACTGGCAGAGAGCGGTGTGTGGCTGCTGGCTGATGGACTAGGCCATATGTTGCACTGTAGTTTACAGTAAAGCATCACTGTTGTTCATCCTTCTCACCCTCTCTTTCGTTCTCTTTCTTTTTCTCTCTCTCCCTCCCATTCCAGCTCTATCCATGGCAGCTCCCTCTTTCCTTTTTCCCTCTCCTTCACCCCTCTCTTTCTCCATCCACCTTCCCATCGTTGCCCCCTGCTCTGCCTCTGCCTCCTCTATATCTCTCTCCTTCCTCTATCTCTGTCCCCTTTCCTACTCTTTCTATTTTTCACTCTTCCCTACTCTCTCTCTTCCCCCTCTTCCTCCCTCTTCCGTTCTCTCTTCCCTTCTCTCTTCCCTTCTCTCTCTCTCTCTCTTTCCCCTGTCTCCCATCCTCCTTTCCTCCTCTCCTCCACCTCTCCCTCTCCTGGAGCTTCCCCATCGGCAGGTCTGTCCGGTGCAGAATGGGCAGCTTGGGCAGACCCACCTGTGTGTAGCAGATTTCTGGGATGATGGAGGGAGGGATAAAGGGAGGGATGGAGGATAGGGAGGATGGAGGATAGGGAAGTGGGGCTCGCTGGCAGGCTGTGTGGAAATACAGGAGCAAGGAGGGCAGGCCTCGGGGGAGGCCTTGCAGGGCAGATGGCTGAAGGCAGGAGAACATGTCACCAAGCCAGGCCCACAGGCTCACAATCACAGACCCACGGGCACACAGACACATACACACAGGCCCACGGGCACAGGCATGGGCACACAGACACACACACAGGCCCACGGGCACACAGACACATACACACAGGCCCACGGGCACAGGCATGGGCACACAGACACACACACAGGCCCACGGGCACCGACATGGGCACACAGACACATACACATAGGTCCACGGGAACAGGCACGGACACACAGGCATTGACACATACACAGAGGTCCACGGGCACAGGCACGGACACACAGGCATTGACACATACACACAGGCCCACGGGAACAGGCACGGACACACAGACATTGGCCCACAGGCACACGCACACAGACCGACGGGCACAGACATGCAAATGCACACAGGCCCACGGGCACACAAGCATAGGCACGGGCACACAGACACACAGGCACGTCTCATTTTCCCATTGGTGGATCATGGCAGAGCCCCAGTGCACTGTGGGATTTGGAGTCATATGAAGGCTCTCCTCCAGTGAGGCTGCTGTTAGTGGCCCATCATCCTCCAGCTCTTTCCAGCACCCTACAGGGCCAACATCCTTCCTGTACAACACAGAGCCTGAATACTCAATCCCTCATGTAATTGGACAGCATGAAGGGAGTTTTTTTTCTCTCATCCTTTGTTTGCCTCTCTTTCTCTTCATTTGTCTGTCTGTCTGTCTGTCTGTCTGCCTCTCTCTCTCTCTCTCTCTCTCTCTCTCTCTCTCTCTCTCTCTCTCTCCCTCTCTCTCTCTCTCTCTCTCTCTCTCTCTCTCTCTCTCTCTCTCTCTCTCTCTCTCTCTCTCTCTCTCTCTCAGTTGTTCTACTGCCAGTTGCTCCTGGCCACAATGTCACTAGAATGCCATTGCATGTTAGTGTGTGTGTGTGTGTGTGCGTGCGTGCGTGCGTGCGTGTGTGTGTGTGTGTGTGTGTGTGTGTGTGTGTGTGTGTGTTTGTGTTTGTGTTTGTGTATATGTGCGTGCCTGCGTGTATGTTGGTGGGGGGTGCCTTGCCCCCTGCTGCTGCCGTGGCTGTGGTTGAGTGAAGGCTGTTTAACCGCTGGTGGGTCGGTGTCCTGCTCCCACTGAGCTGTGTCCTGCCGCTCACCCTATGGGGCACACATATGGCCCTGGCAGAGCCCACACCTCATATCTCTCTCTCTCTCTCTCTTTCTATTAATCTCTCTTGTTCCATTCATCTCTGTCTGTTATTATCTTTCTACTCCTCTCTGTCTCCCTTTCTCTTTCTCCCCCACCCTTGTCTTTTTCTATTCATCTTTCAGTTTCTATCCCTCTCTCTCTCTCTTTGTTGTTACTCCTCTGTGCCTCTCCCTCTTTCTCTTTATATTCCTCTTTATGCCCCTTTTTATATTAATGTACAAACCGTATATGTCTACCCCTCTCCTTCTATTTCTCTCCATCTATACCTTCTTTCTCTTTCCTTATCTCCTTCCATCCACCAGTCTGCCCCCTCTCTAGGGCATGTAGGCTATTCTCTCTTCTCATCATTTCATCAGTGGGCCTAAATACGATGCGTAAACGTCTTCTGAAGGACAGCGAGGATGGCCATCTGGCTTGCTAGCAAGAACAGAATGCTTGGCACTTGCTGTAGGGGGTTTAAGGGGCTGGTGAGGAGCTGCATCAAGGTTGAATTCGTCAACTACAAGCAGGCCAGTGATGGTGAGATATAAGTAGTACAGTATGTGTGTAATAGGAGATTATTGTGCGGTTACGTAGAGGTTGGAGAGGAGGGGGAGCTCATTTGGAGAATACTTTATGAAGGAGTGTGGAGTGTGGGGTGGGGGTGGGAATGAGTTTGGAGCTCGTGTGTGGCCTGGCATGCTGCTTGTATTCTTGTTCATGTTCAGTGGGGGTTCTACAATGAGTTGCACCCCGGGCGACGCCCCCTCCGATGCCCCAAGCCACCCCCCCCCACCCCCCCCCAGAAAACCCCCCAGTGAAAAACACTTATAGTAATGTGATTATTACAACCCTGTGGTAATAGCGTAGAAAAAAACATTTTTAAATGTTTATAATAACTGTTTAATCTATTTTAAAGTGATTTTCCAGATGTCATTTGAGGGCGTTGTTTCACGACGGGTGGGGTTTTGAGGCTGTGCTGCTTCCTTTTGGGAGCCGTCCTGGGCAATTGCCCAGTCGGCCCACTCATACGACCGCCCTTGATCATGGCTGACAGTAATATTTGACAGGTAGACGGTGATGGTGTGTCTTTTGGTGTGACTTTTTCTTCACCCCCTGACCCCCTCCCCCTTCTTCACCACGTCCCCTCTCTCTCTGCTCTCACTCTTCTTTTTATCTCTTCCTCTGCATCACTGTACGCCTCTATCTATAACCTTTTAGTTTCCTCCCTCCACATTGCATTATCCTGTCACGTCACTGTGCATACTGTAGCAGGCTTGAAATAGGAGCATATACAGTAGGCCTACATAGCCTTCTGCTAGCTCTGAGGGGGCCTGTTGTGTCTCATTGGAGCAGCAGATGGTTCCGAGTGACACGTCTGTTGCGTGGTGTGGACTAATTTCTCGATGTCCAGCAGGGCCCAGCGATGCACTTCATGTAGGTGATCCGAGGTGGATATGGACAAGGTCCATCTGGGTCACCAATGGAATCACGTTCTACAAACGCACGCTGGGGCCAGCATGTGCTTTTCAGAGCATCCCACACATAGTATTTTGGGATTATATAATTACAAACACGTACAGGAAACGCACTGTAACTGGTCTTCCATGGTAAACAGCAAGGCAGAACAGCAGAGAGATACTGTAGGTTAGGGCTAGGGAATTGTAGGGGCTGGATTAACACACAGGCTTGATATGGCTGCAGCGAATGTGGCCCCCAACTGCCAGTGGGCCCATGATTGGCCAAAGCAGGCAGAATTGTTTCAAATTTTGTGACAGAATTTTTTGGAATTGAGAGAAGAATGCGACTGAACTGCATCTGCAATGTCGGGTAGAGTTGTAAATCTTGTTAACAGTCCTCGCCAGACATGTCAACAAACTGTCCTTTTGCTGGAGCCAATAGCAACCTGTAGCTAGGGGCCCTGGGCCATCTTAATCCAGCCCTGACCGTACTCAACATGTAGGGGACATGTGTACAAGAAACAAGAAAAGAGATAGGGTAGCGAAGAGTAAGGTGGAAATTTAGTCATAGAGTATGTGTGTGTGTGGGCAGTGTTGGGAAATGGCCAGATTCACACCTGCCTTCAGTGTAAAGGTCACTTACCCATTTATGGAATGGCAGTGGTTTCACCCCCCACCATAGTCTAAGGCCAGATACACACAAGAGAGTGGCGTGGTGGGAGCGAGAATACAGCGCTCTTTCAGCCGAGTATCGGGCGATGTGTTCTACTCGACCTTTCACACCGACAGCGTTGGCTTGTGCGTGCCCAGTCCTGTTCAAAATCCCCCCCACAGCCAATGCAAGTTTGTTACTTTGCCATTCACTTAAACGGGACACTGCCGGCCACCGTCAAAATTGTGTTGTTGTGGAAGAACAGATTCCATGTATTTTCGCCACCGACGGTAAAAATCGCTTCCGTCCCGCCCCACTTCCCCATTCTGGTGTGAAATAGGCCTTAGCCTAGCAATGGATTTCTAGGCTAGGCAATTTTTGTCAATTAATATTGCTAGATTTTCCATTCATAGTTTGGCCGCTAATATAGCTAGAAATCCATAGGACAGCAAATACAAAACATCCATTAACCATACAAGTGAATACTGTTGCCAACCAAATTATGGCATTACATATCTTAGCTGTTAGCTGCTAACCTGTGGATTTCTCGTTTTTATGCAAAGTCCCATTTGTCTGTGACCCCCCTTCAGAACCTCCGCAACCCCCCTAGGGGTCCCGACACACACTTTGGGAATCACTGCTGTAGGCACTATGCCACAACAACATCACCTCCTGGAAAAATACATTTTTCATGCCATTTCTTTCCAACATTGCCACATACTGTACTGTACGCCTGTTACAGTCCACTGACTCTTCCGCGGGACACTGTACAGTTTCTCACGGGGCAGGAGAATACTAAAACCTGTTTGGCAACACCCTTGGCTTTAGCCAGTAGGGTTATAGAGGAACAGGTGTGTCTCTTTGAGCGATGGATGAGGTCATGCAACAGCACCTGTGAGCCACATTTCACTCATGCAGACCCTGCTCTTCACGCTGGCCAGATCAGGATCAGTATCAACTTTGTTGGCTGTAGTATACTTACATGTAAGCTACAAGGAATTTGACTCTGGAAGATGTTAGCTGTTTACACACTATACAACATAACATTCAGTAGTATACAGGGTTGGTTCTCCACTTCTACATAATTTTTAACATTAAGTTGTAATGTAACTCCATTGATGTTCCTGAAAGTCTTATTTAAAAAAACTAGAAATGCACAATAGAACATTTGACTATGTTACACCCTATTGTTTTTCAAGTCTTTCTGCCTGCTTTTTGTGGAGTTAGAAACTTGAATGTCAAAATTCGTATGGTGATGGAGTCTTTTAAAAAGCCTTGGTTACATCAAAATGTAATCACATATCCTTTTGTCCTTTCCAAAAACTCCAAAATCTTTTTGAGTTATCCTGGTGACAGACAAACAGACAGACAGACAAACCAACGCGACCGAAAGCATAACCTCCAAGGAGGAGGTAAAAATAATGTGCCCCCTTCTGGTTTTCCACAATTCAAATGCTGGTAGTATACAAAGTACTGTAAAGCATAGCAGACAAACTAACAGCTATGTCCACCCTAGAGTTGCCACCTCTGTATGACAAAAAAAAACTGGACATTTCAAACTCCATCAACCTTTTTGCTGGTACGCAAGGATATCCTTCATTCAGTGTCCAGGAAAGTATTTTTTACAGGGACAGGCCATTAAAAACCGAGACAATCAAGAAAAATCGTGACAGGTGGCAACACTAGTTCACTGTGACTGCTCGCCCGCTTTGCTTGATGACTGTTTTTCCAGATCTGAATCAAGAACTTCCTGTTCCCACTTCTGCTTTTCATCCTCTCCAGGCGACTGCCTTCGTGGAATTTAATAAAAAAGAAACAGAGAGCCCAAAAAAGCACTTGTGGAATACGTATATATATATATCCGAGACTTATCCCTAAATCACCTCCCCAAATTGGCTTTGACAAGCTTGACAGCGGAAGATAAACGGGTGGTAAACCTGGCAAGTCAAAGAATGAGCGTGACTTACGTGTGAGAAAAACTATACCCCATCAGGTGGCTCAGAAAGAGAGAGAGTGTGGCAGAGATGGTTGAACAATCGGTCTATGCTTGAATGAATGTGGAATGTGGGAGTAGGTGGCAGCTGCCTGTACAAATAGTGAAACATTCCACTGATCAACACCTGTGAAACTGTAAAATTTCCGCCTTTGTTTCCTTGAGGCTAAATTACCAAGCTACCGAAATGTGACTGAGTCACCACATGAACCACCGCTAGCCTGTCACAGCACCTGTGCTCGCTAGCATGAGGCCTTACTGTGAGACTGTGTTTATCTGTCCAGGAGTCAGCCTTTCATACAAGTTCATGCGTCACAAAGTCCTGGACCCATCTGGAAGATATTCCACCTAACCTTCAGTAATTGTAGAGGAAATAACCGGGGGAAAAAAGAAGAACTAACATTTACTTGGTGCAAAGAAATGGGGGGTGGGCAGTCTAAAAGGTTATCTTGGTGGCATTTAGAGGCTTTGTTTCATGACTGATGCAGGCAACAAAAGGTGAATGGAGCAATGACAAGGCATACTCCTTCCTGCTCCTCCTTCCGATTGGTGTGACAACATCGCCCTCACTGCTCAATTCGCCTTTGCCCCGCCCCCCTTAGGTAACAGTTGCTATGTCTGACAGATTAACGCTCTATGCTCTGATATCACCGTGATTTATGTGGAGACTATAGGTAAATAGCTGCAGTAATTCATTCCTAATAAATTAAAACACAACGAGAGACCGAAAACATGAGAGGTCTGCATTGGAATTCAATGGAGAGCTGTCAGTCAAAAATTGTCGGACCGCTAGTCATGCCGTGACAATGACTTTTAATCCTTTGTCAATCAACACCTATATGCAGCCCAAACACAAAGAAAAGAATGCACATGAGACATAATGTCTGCCATTCAGCCATAGTCAAGATTATGTCAAATGTTTGAAGGAGATTAGACACCTCGGTAGAATTCCACACCCCATTCGACCACCATCTGTTCCATCATGAATGCCACACCTGTCCTACGAGTAGTGACTCACACGTGTGTCAAGCTGTGTGTGTGTGTTTGTGTGTGTGTATGTGTGTGTGTGTATGTGTGTGTGTGTGTGTGTTTGCGTATGTGCAGGGCCGGATTAGCACAGAGGCTGGATATGGCTGCAGTTTAGGGGTCCCCACCTGCCAGGGCCCCCCTGATTGGCCAAATGTGAACATTGCAGAATCGTGACAAGATGCAATATTGAAAAATTAATCTGTCGTGTTGAGCACAGTTGATGACATGTTATCCTTAATTCCATCTAGTAATTATGACAATTTGCCTTAAGGGGGCGTGTCTGTGTGTGTGTGCGTGTGTGCGTGTGCGTGTGCGTGTGCGTGTGCGTGTGTGTGTGTGTGTGTGTGTGTGTGTGTGTGTGTGTGTGTGTGTGTGTGTGTGTGTGTGTGTGTGTGTGTGTGTGTGTGACCTGATGCTGCATGTGCCAGGCCCTGAATATTCTCCCTACATCACTTACAGCATCGAAGTGAGTTACTTCTGAGTTACCGGGTGGCTATGGAAACTAACATTAACAACATCGACTAAACAGGCAAAATGTAAAATAAACATAAATGTTTCATTTCTTTTAGAGGGTCTGTGTGTGCTGAATTGAGAATCGCTTCCCTCCTGAGGATGTACCATAGAATCTTCCTTGAATGAATGGTCAAAAAACGAAAAACCAACAACAACAACAATAGATATGGCATAGGATATGATCCTACATACAAATAAATAAATGTATTTTATTATTATTCGGCCTATTCATCCAGGACGGTCCCATTATCTCATCTTCCAATGTGTCCTGGACAAGACAGCATGCATTTGTGGTAGGATAACGTCATTTCAAACGCCACTGCATAAGGAAATAATAATACTGCCTGGTCTGTGTACATCAATTTGAACGTCTAGACAAATGCTGCACAGTGTGCTGCGAGTTTATCAGGCAATTCAGCTCCAGGTCATTTCATCATGAACGTCTCCTCTCCATATTCACCTTCATCTCAATATCTCCTCTCTCTCTCTCTCTCTCTCTCTCTCTCTCTCTCTCTCTCTCTCTCTCTCTCTCTCTCTCTCAGCAGAGCCAACATCGAGTGAGCCGGCCCAACAATAAAAGCAGAGTTTTCCCAATATGGGGCTATGGAGATGTTACACTACATTACATCACACTTTTTTATTCTTTTCATCCTTTCTTTCTTTTCAAATTTAATTTCAAATGAACTTGTGATACCAGATCAGATCAAAAACACAGCCAATCCGCACACGAAAACACAGCGCTGATTAGCAAAGCCCGAGTTTGCTTTGCACATTCATTCCTTTGCCAGCTTCAAAGTTGTATAGCCTGTTGTTATACTGTGCTGTATCATAGGCACGCTGCAGCTCTTCCCCAAGCCATGTGCCACACCGACACCGACACCGACACCGACACCGACACGGAGACTCATCTTTATGCAGCAGGTTGTCACTGCCACTGCCAGCAGGGACGGATCATGACTGCATGGGCCCCTGGGCCAGACAACAAGAAAGGGCCCCCTCCAGATGTTAGAGACCCTATATTGTTGGGCATTCAGGTGTTTTTCCCCTGAAAATATGTGAAAATAGAGTTGTTAAAAGTGTGATTTTACACAACATGAGAATGGAAATTTAGAGGATTGGGCTTCAGGGCCCTCTGGACTCTTGGGCCCCTGGGCCTGGGCCCGGTAAGCCCTTGCAGTAATCCATCCTTTACTGCCAGCTGTCCCATCAAAGTGCTGTCGAGTCTCGTCCACCTCCCACCCCCTACCATCCCCTCCCCCGGGCCCCCTCCCCCCTTGGACCGCCTTCGCTGCGACACACGCAGTTCAGTGCAGTGCCATTTCATTAGCACCTCGCCTTTAATTGCCCCTTAATTAATATTGTTAATGTCCTGTGGACGCACATATTCTCATCGCCTTGTTTCCAATCCATCATTTTAATCACAGGCTCACTAAACTGCGCTGTTATTCCCTTATGAGAGAGGACGGCGGGAGAGAGAGAGAGAGAATGGAGAGAGAGAGAGAGAAAGAAAGAGAGAGAAAGAAAGAGAGAGAGAGAGAGAATGGAGAGAGAGAGAGAAAGAGAGAGAGAGAGAGAATGGAGAGAGAGAGAGAGAGAGAGAGAGAGAGAGAGAGAGAGAGAGAGAGAGAGAATGGAGAGAGAGAGAGAGAGAGAGAGAGAGAGAGAGAGAGAGAGAGAGAGAGAAAGATAGAGAACGGAGAGAGAACGGAGAGAGAGAACGGAGAGAGATGGTGCGGCAGTTTTAATTACGCATCCAGATCGTTCCTCCGGGCTGTGCGTTCTGTGCACTCTCCCTCTGCAGTCTCCTGAGTCTGTCTACACCAAACAGAGCATGTCATCAAAAGGTGCGCCATCCTCCTCTAAAATTAAGAAATTTGCATGGCAGGTTTTTATCAGCCCGCTGGTGCCCGGGAGGAGGGCTATGGAATTGCCCTCTTACTTCTTCCTGTTCTCCTCGTCTATGATTACTAATGAGATGGAAACGTACACACATGAGATGTTCTCCAAAGAGGATACACCCTGCCAGCTTCTAGAGTGTGCACAGTAAAATATACGGTGTTAATTCAACAC
>NC_085860.1:38096518-38106518 GCF_034702125.1 Engraulis encrasicolus | reverse complement strand
TGTGTGTTGCCTGTGCGTTCATGAGGCACTGATGTGCCCGCTTGGGAATATCTCTGTCTCTGAAAGCTGGGGTAATTAACTCAAGTCCCTTTTGCTAGTCTTTAGAAGGAAACACGCGCACAGACATACACACACACACACACACACACACACACACACACACACACACACACACACACACACACACACACACACACACACACACACACACACACACACACACACACACACACACACACACACACACACACACCTTAGATGACTGTGTCTCCCAACATATCCAACTGAAATGTGGATTATTCAAAGCGGTTTGGTTGTTTCATTTTGTTCCAGTGCCGCTCAGTCTCTCGCTGTCAGTTTCTAACAAGCGATGGCAGGCAGGACCCACTTTCTGTGTTGTTTTGAAAGTCAAGGGTGCAAAAGTCCTCATGTGGAGTTACGATAATGAAATAGACAGCTCGGCCTCCCTCTTGAATGAGGGACAGATGCTTATTTTTGTAAAGATGATGCAAGATTGGCCTCTTAGCATTGTGTGTGGTTGTGTGTGCGGGCATGCGTGCATGTGTGTTTGTGTGTGCACATGTGTGTGTGTGTGTGTGTACGTGTGTGTGTGCACGTGTGTGTGCGTGCGTGTGTGTGTGTGTGTGTGTGTGTGTGTGTGTGTGTGTGCGCGCGTGCATGTGTGTGTGTGTGTTTGTGTGCACGTATATGTGTGTGTGTGTGTTCGTGTGCATATGTGCACTTGTATGCCTGTATCTACATGCAGGCTGTTGTGTGTGCATGCCGATATGTAACATGCTTGCATTCATGCATTCATCTGTCTTTGCGTGCATTAGCATTCATAGCGTAGTGTGCCATAGTCTAATGGGACAGGGAGGGTTTGTTTTTCTCCTTCCTCAGTGCTGACAGGTTGATCCAGATGCTAAGCTCTTGCATAATTTGTTGGACACTGCAAAATGGTGCTGTCCGCCTGGTCCTGTCATCCCATATCTATGGTGTTCTCTCTAAACCTCTTAGTCATTCGTTCAGTCACTCATACAGTCACCACTCAGCAGAGGCACTCTACCCGCTAGGTAAAATGTAGACATGGGGCCCTTTTGAATATCTTTCGCTGGTACTTACTAGGGGTGTAAACCACAGCTTCCATGACGATACGATTCGATATTGATTTCTTAAGGCAGCGATTCAATTTTTGTCTTTCCTTTTCCACTTCTATTGTGTTGCACAATCAACAGCTAGCATTGGGCAGGGCATTGTTGATATTTAAGAATGCCCCACGATGCGATACGATTCAATTCGAACGTCGGCCATAGAATCGATTCATCGATACATATCGATTATTATTTACACCCCTAGAACTTACCATGGCGGGGTTGCATGTCAGGGGGTCCCCTACATTGGGCAAGTTTGGTGGGGCCCTAGGCAGCTGCCTAGTAGTCAACATATTGCTAAAACCGGCTCTGCATTCAGTCCCCCAGACAGTACAGTGAGTCAAGTGAAGTCCCACTGAAATCTGCCCTTGTCACCGCATGCTTTTGGCAGAGGAGCGAACACGCAAGTGCACAGATACAAGGTGACAGCTTCAGGAGCACACACACGCACACACACACGCGCGCACGCACGCGCACGCACGCACACGCAAACACACACACTCACACACACACACACGCAAAGAGACCAATCTTACTATTTTATCACTGCAGTAAGAACCCTAACACACACACACACGCGCACGCACCCGCGCACACACACACACACACACACACACACACACATACACACACACACACACACACACACACACACACACACACACACACACACACCAACAGCTACAGGGCTAGCAAATGCAAAAAAATAAAACCCAGCTATGATGACTGCCTCCCACGCAGTACCATGGCATCCACATGGGGCTGAGGCTCCCTGGGCGACTACTTTAGTTGTGGAGGTATTTGCACATCCAGACTACACACACACACACACACACACACACGCACACACACACACACACACACACACACACACACACACACACACACACACACACAGATACACATGCAGACATGCAGACACACAAACATGCTGTATTCCAAAACATGGATGGATAGGCAGGGGGAACACATCCAAACAACCAAATTGCACAGCAACATGAGCACAATATTCTTGCACTAAATCCTGAATGACACCTACACATGTCCCCTGTCAGATTATAAGTTAAAAGTGCATGATAACACTGCTGATGCTATTTGGTGCTGTCATGTTCCTTGCCTTGGCCTATAGGGTGAATGTTTCTGAACGTGGCATCCATTGACAGGTCAACACAGTGAAGGAAAGGAAAGGTGTGGGGGTGCAAACATGTGGCTCTCACAGAACGCCTAAAGCCCTCACACTGTCAACCAACCGGGCGAGGCCGTGTCACTGTGTCAACCAACCGAGCGAGGACCGTGTCACACTGTGCTTTATACCCATCGCTGTGGCAACCTAGGCTCAGTAGGTAGAGGAGTCGCCTGGCAACCTATTTGATCGCACCTTTCTCAGGTTGGAGAACAAGAACTACGGCTCCCGGTGTTATGGTGCATTGCAACGCTGCACGGCATGCCTTGCAATAGGTCAACACGAGGAATGCTGTGTTACTGTAAAGAGCTGCAGATGCTATAGGAAGTGCGTATAGGAATGTTTTATAGAAATGTCCAGTTTGGGACCTGCCGTGGCACAAGCGGTAGGGCACTGCACTGTCACGCCGGGGACCCCGGGATCGTTTACGACCCGAGGTCATTTCCCGATCCTTCCCCATCTCTCTCTCCCATTCGCTTCCTGTCACCATCTCAGACTGTCCTGTCAATTAAAGGTATAAAAACCCCTAAAAAAACACATTTAAAAAAAAATGTCCAGTTCATATAATCAAATCGGCACTCTGCTCAACCTTGCACACCAGTAGGCATTGCATTGCTACCGTGCCATTCTAGAACTGGAATGTAACAGTACTCTGGGTTCCAGTTCCGGGAGCTATCTGCTCAGGATGCAGGCTGTGGTTGTGCTGGCGAGAGCTTTGGTTAATCTAATGGCCAGTATGGTTAATCTAATCCCATGGCTCTAACCTCGGCAGGGGCACTGGGCAGCACAATGTTTATACTGGACCAGATTAGTGGGCCATGATCTCTTCAGATCTGCTCAGGGTGGTATAAACATAAACATGGTTATTACACAATTTGCCATTCTTTTTCTTTCTTTTTTCTTTCTTTCTTTCTTTTTTTTTTCTTTCTTTCTTTCTTTCTCTCTCTCTCTCTCTCTCTCTCTCTCTCTCTCTCTCTCTCTCTCTCTCTCTCTCTCTCTCTCTCTCTCTGTCTGTACGTGTCTACCTATTTATCTTTCTGTGTATCTATACTGTATATGTTCATATGAATTAGACAAGCTTCATCCGGAAAAAGAAAAAGAAAGAGAGAGAGAAAGAAAGAGAATGCAAAAGACGAAGAGAAAGAATAAGAAAGAGAATGAAATCCAAGCAGAGCGTAGGGTAGATGTGTTTGTCCCTGTGCATCAGCGGCAGGGCTGTGTAAGGTTGTGTGAGAGAGTATGCCCCGCAGGCTTAACCACACATACAGTACATTACATGTGCACTTACACACGTACTCTCCATACATACATACATACATACACACAGCACGTGCCCTTGTGTGTGTACACTCGCCTCCAAAAGAGTTGTCGCCTATCCATCTGTTTGGAATAACAGCTAATAACCTGACTTTCAATTAATCACTTGGCTTCAGAAGTCACTCATATGAAAGCTACAACCCTCCCGAATGAAAATGTATGTACAAAAGTAAATTTCATGCACCAACGAAAGATTGACCCTTTATTGAACACAGACAGGGCAGATTTTCACAAGACAAAAGTTTTGTCGCCTATCAAACATAATGTGAAAATGAGCAGATAAGTCTCTTCAAAACACTTCAAATACGCAGATTGGGTGTCATACTTAATCACTGAATCACTCTCACCTCTCCACCTCTCCTTAGGTGTATGTTTAGGGTCATTGTAATCATGGAAAGCAACACAATGAAAATCAATGGAGTTCAATGAGAGATGGTGACATATTCGCTATTCGTAGAGCAATACATGTTTAACTTCATGATGTAAGCAATGATAAAAGCCCTCAAACACTTGCAGCATGCATGCAGCTCCTCATAAGAGCTGTATCTGTACCATGTTTCACTTTATGCACCATTTCTCTTTTTTCATATTCTTCATCTCCAACACCATATAGTTTTGATGCTATCAGTTCTAAAATGGTTGATCTTGGGATCTTGACTTCAGAGTATGAGTCCCATTAGCCTTCATTTTTGTCAGAATTAGGCCTGACATACTCTTGGCTGGCTTTTTTGAGACAGGACAGTGGGAGAGACTTCTTTGGTGTTAAAGGTGAAGAATTTGGAAAAAAATACATGGTGCCTAAAGTCAAACATGGGAGGGATACAGCTCTTATGTGGAGCTGCATGCATGCTGCAGGTGTTTGAGGGCTTTTATCATTGATTACATCATGAAGTTAAAAATGTATTGCTCTACGAATAGCAAATATGTCACCATCTCTCATTGAACTCCATTGATTTTCATTGTGTTGCTTTCCATGATTACAATGACCCTAAACATACACCTAAGGCCAAAGTTGATTTTCTGGAGAGGTGAGAGTGATTCAGTGATTAAGTATGACACCCGATCTGCGTATTTGAAGTGTTTTGAAGTGACTTATCTGCTCATTTTCACATTATGTTCGATAGGCGACAAAACTTTTGTCTTGTGAAAATTTGCCCTGTCTGTGTTCATTAAAGGGTCAATCTTTCTTTGGTGCATGAAATTTATTTTTGTACATTCATTTTCATTTGAGAGGGTTGTAGCTTTCATATGAGTGACTTCTGAAGCCAAGTGATTAATTGAAAGTCAGGTTATTAGCTGTTATTCCAAACAGATGGGTAGGCGACAACTCTTTTGGAAGCGAGTGTATGCATAGCAAAACTGAGGAGAGCATGCTCAGGTCTAAAGGAAGACATTAAAGCCATGTTAAGTGCTGCTCAGAGACGAGAGGCAGTGTAATGGCCCGCGGTCATGCCCTCTCCAATCAGACGTGCTGGGGAGCCATCTGTGTTGGTTAGGCTCCAAGCCCCTCGCTGCTGCTACTGCGACTGCTGCTGCTGCTGCTAGAATGTGCCGACTGTATTGGTCTTCATCGGGTTCCTTTTTGTGATTATTATCTGATGGACCAGGGATGTCAAACTCAGGCCCGGGGGCCAAATTTGGTCCTCAGAGCCATTTTATTTGGCCCGCGAGATGATTTCAAATGTGTATTACAGTTGGCCCATATACTATTAATACAGAGAAATTTACTTGAAGGCAACATTTTGTGCATCAGAACTTGACTAGTGTAACATAATAGTAACACATAGAAGTAGGCTATAGGATACCATGAGTATATAAGATGGAAATGAGTATTTGTGTTAATTGCCTTGCTTTATGTATTAAACGTGTGTACTGTAGGCACAATTTCAGTGCACTTTTTTGAATAAATATTGAACTATTATTTGGTGGACTTTTTATGCATCACCTGACATGCATATCTGCGAATCCTCTACAGTAATTTAAAGGTTTGAAGTATTTTTCTAGCACACAGTAGTCACAGCAATACAATCAATCAAGGCAGAATCTGATTTTCCTCCAGTGCCTTTGGCAATGGATTGTTTTTTATTTGCATTTTCTTGTTTGTAGTTTGTTTGGAAGTTATAATTAAAATGAACTCAAATTACTTATTTTTTTGCTGTCCTGTTTGTTTTTAACTTTCATATCAATGAGAGATAGTATAAAGGTGTCCCTCTGCATAACAAGTATGATGATGTATNTAATCAGGGGCGCAACTACTCATTTCAGGGGGGGTATGCAAGAATTATTTTGGTGCGCCCCGCCCCCCCCCCAAAAAAAAATCCCAAAACAAAAAGCATTTAATAATTATTTGTTATGTGCTAGTGATTACGCCCCTTGTTAAACCCTCGCGACTCTTGAAATATGTATACGTTTTTGAATCTAACAGTAGGCCTATTCTCCCTCTTTTACCCTCTCTTTTTGGTGCCCCCCCTCTCTCTGGTGCCCCCCATGCAAAGCATATGTCGCATATTGTAGTTGCGCCCCTGTATTTAATTTAGAGTCATAATCATGAGAAAAACCTTTGTGTGAACATCAGCATGCACAGGACATGAAGATTGACAGCCACATGTGACCTGTTTACCTCTAGAAACTCTATTAATGAACTTTCCATCAGACGTGCTTCTTAAAAAACAAACCTCACAAAACACCTAAAAAACTGAACACAAACCAAAGAAAACACAAAACAGCCCTTTAGACCAGCTATGTGTATGTGTTGGTCACGAAGACCACAACTGAGAGTGTATCTGGAATGGCCCCTATGTCAGTTGTTTTAAGCCCAGGCGGTGGCATTACTAATGCCGAAAGCCAGTCAGTCAGTCATAGGTCACCTGGGGCTGGTCATACTTGAACGGCTGTGACAACAGCACATGTGACTCAGTTGGTGTTTGCTCACACTGGACCTTGTAATTCCCCTTTACCAGAAAGATCTGTTCATTGAAGTGTAATAAGCACATGTAGTGCGTACATGTATGTAGGCTTATGCTTGCCACATATGACAAGCACTTCACTTAAGCAACAACGGGACTTTTGAAGAAATGCACCAGTTGATTTCATATATACGGAATGCCTACACACAATGCTCACAGAGATGGAATTCCCCTATACATGACATCACTGTGCACTTGTGATCTTCTTCACTGCATTCAACCTCGTTTCTGTGATTGTTATCAACACACAGACGCACACACACGCACGCACGCACGCGCACACACACGCACGCACGCACGCACGCACGCACGCACGCACGCACGCACGCACACACACGCACGCACGCACGCACACACACACACACACACACACACACACACACACACACACACACACACACACACAAAACACAATGTTTGAAGAGACATTCCATAGTGCTTAGGAGAGGTCTGTAGCACATGGGAGTGTCTGCTGAATAAGGAGATTGTGATGTACGTCTATGGCAGCCAAGTACAAAACTGCTTGATTTTCGCAGCTGTGGAGGGACGGATATTGCTTTTAAATGATGGTAAAGTGGTGAGCATTGGGTGTGGGGTTAAGAAGTGATGGGAGAATACCAAGAGGGGGCAGGAGAAGATGGGTTCATCACATTTGGCGGAAGGCTCTGATGAGTCATTCTGAAAAATGATGCAGTTAAAGGAACACTAAGTAGTTTTGTCCTCTATGTTCATTCAGAAATGTATGGCATTTCAAAAATTAGCCTTCAATGCCCTTCAAGATGGTGAGAGGATAGCTGCCTCTCTATACTCGCCATTCGGGACAATACGTACAAAGGCCAGGGATGACACTGAAATTCTCAACTCAACCTCAACTCACACCCCACACGTACCACTCACTTTGGAATTCAGCTTGAAAATTTGGACTCCATGTCGGGCAATGCAGCCCTCCAAAAACACATGCTTACCAGTCAAGCCCTCACCATCTGGCAGACGGGTCAGACAGGGAGCAGAGAGGCTGCTTTTCTCAGGGAAGTAGGTTGGTGATGAGAGAGAGGGAGAGAGAGAGAGAGAGAGAGAGAGAGAGAGAGAGAGAGAGAAGGAGAGAAGGAGAGAGAGAGGGAGAGAGAGAGGGAAAGAGAGAGAGAGAGAGAGAGAGAGAGAGAGAGGGAGAGAGAGAGAGATGCAAAACAGGGCTGAGTAATAAGTTACAATAATTACTGGTCATGATCTTTCTTTTTCATTCCTCTTTTTTCCCCATGTCATTCAATATCGATTAGGCTATCACAATTTATTTCCCAACACTGACAGTTTGAGGCCATACATTTCTCATTTTTCACACGAGTGGTAAATCTTTTTCTTTGGTTCATGCTTGCTACTTTGGCGAAGAAGACCAAACCATTCTCACATATCTGATAGCTGATTTTTTTTCGAAATCCCAATTTGCAAACAGATAATCACCCAGCCCTGATGCAAGCATTATGGACCAAATTTTGTTGGGGGGGGGGTTATACTTTATTTGACAGAACAGTTTGAGATGGAGACAGCAAGCGAGTAGAAGAGAGAGATGGGGGGAGGATTTGGAAATGACCTGGGGCGGGATTCAAACACAGGTCCCCGGCGTAACAGTGCAGTGCCCTACTGTTTCAGCCACGGCAGGGCCCTTTTCTTCTTCTGAGACACACTGAGGCGACCTACGCACATATCTCAGCCCGGCAGTGGAAGCCTCTTCTTCCCATCAGCGTGTGTGTTATGTTGAGTTGTGTAGTGTTCTACGTACTCGCCTCTTCTTTCCATCAGCGTGTGTGTTGTGTTGAGTTGTGTAGTGTCCTACGTACTCGCCTCTTCTTTCCATCAGCGTGTGTGTTGTGTTGAGTTGTGTAGTGTCCTACGTACTCGCCTCTTCTTCCCATCAGCGTGTGTGTTGTGTTGAGTTGTGTTGTGTCCTACGTACTCTGCCACTTTAAATCATCGGCAACAACCTCCTCTGGGAGCAGAGGCGATTTCACAACATTTTCGCAACACTCACAAAGCGTTAAACACAAAATCTGGCCACACTTCCACGCCACGCCACAGCACAACAACGTCTCGTGGTTCCCCAGGGGATCTCCGTAGACGGATACACATAGGCCTAGTCATATGCACAGCACACAGTCCCACGGGTTGCACATCACATCACCACCACACATGTGGCAAATGGTGTTAGTGACGCAAACACATGACCTCTGGGCTTCATGTACATACATGGAAAAATCCATTTTTATTCCACAGCCAGTGTCTTGGTTATGGACTATTGTAATGCATTGCATTCAGGGCCGTAACCAGACATGTTCAAATACCGAGGTCAAATACTGCGTGCTGTACTGCACACACTGTACATTTAGAATGCTTCAAATCAGGGATGGGCAACTGGCGGCCCGGGGGCCACATGCCGCCCGCCTATTACCTCAGTGTGGCCCTTACATAGATAACATGTGACTTTAAAAATAATGAGCAGATTTTTTTAAACCACTACTGAATCAATCCATTGTAATTATACTGTTGACCGATAGAGAACAATATCAACAGTCTGTGAGCAACCAACTGCACCTCAAACTCTGTGAATTGCAGTCAGATCCGGGGTCATGTGGCCCTCCAATGGTGGCAATAAAAAAAAACACGGCCCTCCTTATCATGAAAGTTGCCCATCCCTGCTTCAAATGCTTCAGTCAAACTCTTAAGTTTGTTTTCATTCATCACTGCCTTGAGGATAAATGGGGGGTGTCGTATACAGGCTGAATTTATCATTGTTGATCATAGATCAATTTTACATTACTGAAAAAAATACAGAGGACATGACCTCTGTGTCCTAAATGGTAGTTACGGCCATGATTGTATTGTATTGTATCGATTGTGGGGGAAATAACAAAAATATGCACAAATCCAACTTTATCCACATAAACGAAGAGTATAGCTGCATAGTAAAAACAAGCACTCTTTGCAGTAAACTGCCACTGTTTGTGCACATCTTTGATGCTTTACTGTACAGCCAAGTAGTCTGAACGTTTCCTGTGTTCATTTCTGCTTGCCTGGGCCGCAGCTGAGGACAGGGCCTTGCATAATACTGAAAGTAAAGCAGTGGGAAAATGTGTAGGTTTGTTTCTACACCACACACACACGCACGCACGCGCACACACACACACACACACACACACACACACACACACACACACACACACACACACACACACACACACACACACACACACACGCACACACAGACAGACAGACAGACAGACAGACAGACACACATACACACACACACACAGAGACATACACACACACACACACACACACGTGGTGCGCTATTGCTCTGAGAGGTTAGTACCAGGCTCCTTGAATGACAT
>NC_085860.1:38009018-38091518 GCF_034702125.1 Engraulis encrasicolus | reverse complement strand
CAACGCGATCTTGATGGCACTTTGGATCTCATATTTGGTGCATTTGGCATAGCGTAAACTCAGCCTCTGCGCCTCCTTGGCTATCCTAACCAGCGCTCGACTGACCAGCGCGGAGAGCCTCGCCAACAGGTCCCCGGGAAAAGCCCCGACCCGGAGCTCCTCTTCCTTCCTGAGAGCGCTTTCCACCTCCCCGAGACTCCAGGGAACATCCTCAAGCTCGGGAAGTTTCGCACAGTGTCCGGCGCTATCCAGGTTCTCGGCGTCTTCGACCAGAACGGTGTTGACAGTGTCCAGGCTGTTATGTCTACTGTGCATAGAGTCTGTTAGATGCCAACAGTTACCTCCATGAACGAACGAGACGTGCGCGTCAGAGCAGCACAGCGACAAGCTGGAAGACCTGAAGGAGTCTGCGGTTCCACCATAACCCGAGTCCAGCGTCAAGTCCTCCAGGGTTCTCACAACAGACTTACCCCTTCTTGCCATAACTGCACCTCATACTGTATCCCTGTATTAGACCACTACCAGGAAATGTTCCGCTGGTGCGGATAAAAACATCCAATGTGTTCCTTTTTGGCGTCGGGAGGAAAAGCGCGTTAAGTCCGTTACAAATGTGGTTGTGGCTGTTTGTTGAGCTGTGTTTTTGTATAACTTTGTGGAGCCAGCGGGGTATGTCAAGTCAGAGCAGCACGAGCACCACTGCACCACAGCCGCAACGCTTTCTCTGTTTGGAGGAGGAGTCGTAGAAACGCTCACAGCCAATGAACTTGCAATATAGGTTTGATCGACAGAACAGAATCACTCGACCTGCCAGTGTTGCTGCTGTTGTGGAATTGCAGCCGTGTCTATCCAGTTTGAGAAGTCTATGACCTGGCTAACAGAATGATGAAAAACGCCAAGTGATGCACCTCTGAGGGGGAGGGCATCGCATTGTGCCATTCAGGATGGACTACAACACCAAATAACCAATTAAAACAAATCACAAGTGCAACTCATAAATCCACAAGAATATACATTTTTGGGGGGAAAACACGTTCTAGGTTCTAGGATGCAAAGACGCCCAAGTGGGCTCTTTATTGTAGAATTATGGTATGCAATACTGAGCCGTGACAGTAAAACAGCAATCGTCTGTGTGCCCCTTTGTTTTTCTGCTAAAAGGCAGGAAGTGTTGGTTATACCTGTCGCTGTAGGCACGAACGATTCATTGATGCTGAAAGGCGTGTGTGTGTGTGTGTGTGCGCGCGCGCGAGCGATGCTCTCGGATACACTTCCCTCGCCTTTACACACTCCCGGTGCGATGCGGCCAAGGAAACATGACACAACGTCATTAATAATGTATAGTATGTATAATGGATCTGCTGCTCTCCAGTCAAGGTCACTCCTTTTAAAACGATGAGACTCCAGCTCGTGGTGATCAATAATTCCCCTCCAAATAGGTGACAGGGATCTTGTGGAACATTTGCTACTTTTCCTTACATCTTTCTTTTTCTAACTCTTCAGTTTTACCTCTCAATAATGCTGTGATTAACTGAGAAAATGACAAATGCTTGTTGCAATTAGATGTAAGGGAAACTTAATTGCCACCGTGCCATGACTGCTGATATCTTCTTCAGCCTCAAGTGGTTTAAGTCACATCCATGGCACAATAGCGACTCCCACTGACAACAACTTCGCTACTACTCGATAAGGAGCCAGCTTTTACTTACAAAACACTGCCATCATGTGGTTTTTTAGAGTGTTACAGTTTCACTGAACATGATTTTAAGGAAACCCTGCTGGTATTGGCCAGCCGTGTTTACAGTAAGTACAGACACAGACAAGGAAATGTAAGGGAAGTTCATTTAGGCCTAGAGCAGATTTCATACTCAGAGGCAGTTCACTGTTGCTTCACAGAAAATAGGGAAGTTGATTGATTTAGGGAAGTTGGCAGATGTTACCCTACTGTCGTTTATGGAGCACACAGAGGCGATTCTAGGGTCAGGTGGGGCCCCAAGTGAAAATGCAAAAGAATGAACATTGGAACCAAAATCGCCACTAATATGGTAAAGTGTCGGCTGTCATTCACTATCTAGGGGCTTGCGGGCCCTAGGTGGCTGCCTGCCTTGCCTGGTGGCAAGATGTGCCTCTGGGAGCACAGCATGTCTAGCCTAGTGTTTCTCAACAAGGGCCGTTGGCGAGCCCTAGGGGGAGCGTTGGGAGAGGGGGCAGTGCTTAGTTCCCAGCATTAGTCCATTTTATTGTTTTACTGTAATAGCCTAAGGGGAGTTGGCAGACTTATGATGAGGTCCAGGGGGCATTGGGAGACAGTTTATGTTTATTAACTATGTCACCAACGGATCACAAGTTACATTACATTACATTGCATTTGGCAGACACTTTATAACCAAAGCGACTTTCAAAAGGAGACATAATCATAGCTAACATCACTAGCAAATACAAAATGCACAGGAGTTATACAAAACAACAAGTGCAGATGCAAAGAAGGGTTAGTTGGGTTTTTTACACACACACACACACACACACACACACACACACACACACACACACACACACACACACACACACACACACACACACACACACACACGAACATCATGTCAAGAGTCTGGCCTGGGGCTAGGTCAGCTCAAACATTAGTCTAGTAGATACTCACGAAAGAGTAGGGTCTTTACTTGTTTCTTGAAGGCTGCAAGAGATGTGCTTAGTCTTGTTGCCGCTGGGAGACCATGCCACCACTTGGGTACAACAAGTTCTATTCCCCACATCAACATATGCATGGGGAGACTGACAGAACTAGTGCTCTGCTCTCCTTCATCCTCCCTCCCGTCATCCATCCATCTGTCTGTCTATCTATCTATCTATCTATCTATCTATCTATCTATCTATCTATCTATCTATCTATCTATATATATATCTCTCTATCTCTCTATCTCTCTATCTGTCTATCCATCTATTATACCTCAAACAAAATCAGTCTGATACTAGGCTACGAGATGGTGACCAAGAGCTCGGCTGTACTCTTATAAGAACTCAGAACTTATTGGAATTAAAGTACAGTAAATGTGAACTAAGGAATTGCTTATCAAATACAAGTTAACCAATGCACTTTCAGCTTACAGTAATACAAGGCTACACAGTACGTTATACAGGATGAATACAGTCAAATCAAAGACATCTTAGCCAAAATAAGCTCAGAATAGTTGGGAGAGAGCAAGAGAGAGAGAAAGAGAGTGTGAGAAAGGGAGAGAGAGCGACAGAGAGAGAAGGCAGAATGGAGCCACCTCAAAGATGCAGAGTGACTCCCTGAGGAGTTGTCTGAGACGGGCTTACAGTTTTTCTCGATTGGCTTGGCTAATTTCTCAAAACTGAGATGACATTCTCAAAACAACACGGACAAATCCCCAAACCAACTTGCAATTTCCCAAAACAGAATGGCATTTTTCATTGCTTTCATCAAATATCAAATGCTTTGTACATGTCTCAAATGTTTAGTACATCTCTGCAGATGGCTATGTACAAGTACCCTACAGTTGACACATTGAGCATACATTTAGCACATTTTCCAAATAAACGTATCTTGCTTTTCTAAACAAATTAGACAATTCTCAGTCTAATGGTTGCCCTCTCCAAAACATGTCAGCATGATTTCATTGTGTAAATCATCATATGCAAAGTAGTCTACACAATTATCAAAACAGTCCAGGACATAATATTTTACAGTGTTTCTCAATTGGTTTTGTACATTTCTCTAATCTCTCTCGCAATTTTCAAAACACAGTATTCATTCTCAAAACAGCTTTAACAAATGGCAAAACACCATGGATGACCTGCAAAACCAAGTCTCTTCCTCAAAATCCTTAGTTTGTCTTCCAAAACCAAGTTTTTGTGTCAATGAACGCGTCAGTGCCAGCAGAATGGTTAGTCATTGTGTCATAGTGTATGGACAAGCTAGTCAAATCGATTTGTCATGTTGTCAGTTGACTAGTACACTCTTGAGGATGTTTTCTGAAGCGAAATGTTGTTTAGAATGGATGGAAAATGTTGTAAATTCGACTTTATATTACATTGATCAGGTAAGATTGTACTAGATATACATTTAGAGTATGACATATTTATTGAAAGGTTTTCTCATTGCAAAATCAAAAAAATAGTCAACTCTGATTGAGGTGTCAAAGTGCGCCCTCTACCACCCCTTTTTACTTGTCTTGCAGGCCCATGTGGAAAAAAATATAGAACTGTAAAGCAAAATAAATTTGAAACAATACACTGATACTGTATAAAGTGCACTTACTGTCTTGTGAAATTCTAGGGAAATATTGTAATTTTGCGTGGAGCGTAATTATAAAGGGCACATGAGGCATAGAGTAATGTAATGCAGTACAGTGCTTATTGTTGTATTGCATGCTTGTTTCCTCTTTCCCTTCTACTGCTTTTGATTTCAGAGAGTCAATATTTACCTGCAAGCAATTCACCAACACAGATCACATTTATAGACACAAATCCAATGGAAATTATACAGTGCTTAACACATTATGGCAGCTTGGTAAATCATTTTGCATGTCAAGACTTATACTATGACATAGGGCCTAAATGTTTTGGGGTTTGAGGTAGTTTTGTGTATTCAGTGACAATGCTTTTTGAGTGATATGACAAAAGCAATTGCTAATGTACAAAAAAGCTGAGAATTGTACACAACCATCTGCATGATGATGAAAGCATTTGCTAAATGCTGAAAACTATGAGAAACGTATTTTACCATGTGCACAGATAACAGCAGGAAGTCACAATTGAACAAGACGTTTTGAGAATGATTATTCTGTTGTGAGAAATGTACAAAACCAATTGAGAAATACTGTAAGAGTTTCTCGATTTCAATTTCAACGGTAAATTCATGACAGTGTTTAACTGGCCAAATGATATTGTAACTTTATTCGTTTGTAGAAAATAATTTTACAACTGTGTATTGTACAGTTTCCTCTGTTATTTAGAACATTTCTTGACATTTTTCAAACAACATTCTGGTGTGAGCAATTGCTAGTTGCTTTGGGATTTGTCCATGTTATTTTGAGAATGTTATCTCTGTTTTGAGAAATGAGCTAAACCAATGAGAAACCTGTGATATATGGCCATTACTTTCTGTATGTGAATTTACAGTAAAGAAAGTTACTGATAAATGTCCTTGGTAAATTGTCTGTGTTGTCAAACTTCAAGGGTTTCACTCACTTTTTCATTTTTATACATAGCCTAGTCGAAATATGTTAACTGAACGTAGTCCCGTAGTGACAAAACATCTAATCATTTTGACTTGCAGTGCTTACACAATGACAAAGGGACAATGTATTTTGGGAGTACTGATGATATATGTGGTGAAGGAATTTAGTTTTGACACATGGGTAAACTGTTTTTGGAGCGATATGAGCATGTGATGAGGATCCATGAGGTTATGCTGAACCATCCAGTTTATTTTGACAGAAGGACTAAATGAATGCAAATGAGCCAAAGCAATTGAGAAGGATCTATGCCATTTTTATGGTACCGACTATTTATGTGGGAGAAGGATTAGTGCTGATGCACGAATGAGCTGTTTTGGGAAGTATGACATTTTGCTAGTTATCTGAACTGTTTTGCAGAAGTGTAAGAGTGATTGGCCAAATAACCCAATGGTTATAGGAATGCCATCTCAGTTTCAAGAAATTAGCCAAACCAATCGAGAAAAACTGTAAATAAATACCCACACGCCCTGACAATGGCTGACCAACAGCATGGCATTGGCTTTTGTGTGGCCACAACTACAATCACCATGGAGTGCCACACCCGAGTCAACACCCCTTGAGCCTTTAGTGGGGGTGCACTAGGCCAAGGGGTTCCCAAACTTTACCATGACAAGGCCCCCATATACCGGAAGATTACAGCCAAGGCCCCCACCTGACATCGGTCGGCACTTTGTTTTTTCTGGACCCCCTTTTCACAACCATAGTTAGGCCTGAGGCAGTGCCCCACTGCAAAAAAATAATAGGGCCTCACTATAATAGTATACTGTTGCATTAGATTATTTATTAGAATGCTTTTCTCAAGTAATGGCTTATGCTTATGATCAGTTTATTTTGTTTTATGTTGGTTATTCAGTTTACTCAATTGTGCAATACATTTCCTGCCAACCTGCTGCGTCGCCCCTTGCACCTCCTTGCGACACCTCAGGGGTCCCCGGCCCCCACTTTGAAAACCACTGCACTAGCCAAACCTTTTCTTGAGATACATACATGTAACAGACACAGTATTATTCTGCATCATCCGTCAATCTCAGATCTTACACAGCAAATTGGCCCGTCGACGGGCCTATTCACTCTTTGCTGAAAATACTCAACTACATCATATATCAACATTGATATGACATTACTAAGAGCCCAACAGTAAGTAGCAGATTAAGACATGGTCATTACAAATTTGGTGACAGTAAAGTTCTTACATTGGCTTTGCGCTAAGGGTCAAGCCAAGCTTTTCACTCTGCATTGCTTATGTGAACATGGCATCTGGGTTGCCTAATTTTCAGGGCTGACCTGTGAGATGCATCCATAACTTTTTTTTTTCTTTCACTGCAGTGCGGACTCACAGCTAATGGCTCCATTGCCTTATGTAATGACAGGTGGGTAGTACATGTTGACTGCTGAGGAGAAGAGGACGTAATCCTGACACAGACAGACATACACACAGTTATTAAACTCAGTGAAAGTCACAGTGACACCTCTTTGACACTGAGCAGGGACAGAAGAATAGAGAGATGGGATGAAAGCAAGAGCACATGGGGAAAAGATTTAATTGCAAAGAAATATAGAGCGACAGAGTTCAAATCCATCTTACAAGGCTTGAGAGTCGGTTATGGACAGGGAGGCTGATGACTCATACTGTAAGGAGATGAGGCGGCAGTGAACAGAGTTTATAGGTGCACTGTGTAGGATGGTGGCCAGAGTAAGCAACTATGCTGCTCATTGAAACTGTGCTACCTATTGCCAAGTTTAATATTTTCATAAATAGTTACTTAGTTGTTAGTAATAAACTAAAAAGTATTAGTATGACCAAAGTACAGTATGTTTGCAGCTAAAAATGTCTATTTTTGGACATTCAAAAGGGCATATATGGAGAAGATCCACAGTTTCATGTATTAAAAGTGCAATTTTCCCAGTCATAATGAATACTTAGAATTTGATAGTGATGATAATAAGTATCATGATAACAGGTAACATTTACGATTGGACAGCATGAATTCTGGAAAGAAACAGCTATAGCCTACATAGTCTTTCGAGTCAAGTCAGCTTTTATTGTCACTTTCTTCATTTGCACAAGTCATGAAAGGAAAATGAAATTACGTTTTCTCTCTATACCATGCCAGGACATAGACATATACAGACTTTTTACAGACTGACATAAAGTGCAAGACAGGACAGGTAACAGTGATGGACTGGTAACAATAAGTGGTCAATAATAAATACAGTACAATGAACATTTCACATTCAACATTTAACATTAACACGTAAACAGATGATAAGATTAATATAAAAAGAATGTAGACATTACAATAATAGAAATAACAGTGACAGTACCAATAGTATCAGTAATAATAATAGCTATATAAAGTAGATGGGGTAGCAGCATTGTATGCAGCATGTTGTATTGTCTTATGTTCCAGGACTGAGGTAGTGCAGGTAAGGTGCAGTACCGTGTGTGTGTGTGTGTGTGTGTGTGTGTGTGTGTGTGTGTGTGTGTGTGTGTGTGTGTGCGTGTGCGTGCGCGCGTGCGCATGTGTGTTCTTGTGGGGTAGTGCAGGTCCAGGATCAAGGATGTGCTGTACTACACACTGTGCAGTCCAGCATGGTCCATTTGTAGTCCAGTGGTCAATTAGCAGCATTTAGCAGCATAGTTGTAGGTGCAAGTTTTGTAGTGCAAGCAATTCTTGGAAGTGGAGATCAGAGAGTGCAGGTAAGGTGCAGTCACATGTAGCAGTTCCATAGGGTGTGCGTGTGTTTTTGTGGTGTGCTTGTGTGTGTTTTGTGGTGTGCGTGCATGTGTGTGTGTGTGTGTGTGTGTGTTTTGTGGTTTGTGTGTGTGTGTGAGAGAGAGAGAGAGAGAGAGAGAGAGAGAGAGAGAGAGAGAGAGAGAGAGAGCGAGAGAGAGAGAGAGAGAGAGAGAGAGAAAGAGAGAGAGAGAGAGAGAGAAAGAGGGTCTTAGGGCTTCCGCACACCGGCTCCGACAAAGTGCTGAGCACTGCTCAGCTAAAATTCGATTCCATTGTTTTCAATAGAACCACGCACACTGGCGCCGATGTCCGTGGACATTGGCCGATGTCGGATAGCAATTAGAGACGAGTTCTATTTTGTCGGCGCCGCCCATTGACTATCAATGCAATGTTCGTGTGAAATTTGGTTTGGGGGTCTGAATTATGTCGGAAGCAAAGAGTGCCGCACTTTGTCGGAGCCGGTGTACGGAAGCCCTTAGCTTCCTGTCTGCCTGGTGGCTGGAGCAGACCGTGTAGGGAGGGGGTGGAGGGAGTTCAGCATTCTGATGGCCTGGTGGATGAAACTATTCACCAGCCTGGTGGTTCTGGACCAGAGACTTCTGTACCTCTTTCCAGAGGGCAGGATACTGATCAAATTGTGTGCTGGGTGGGTCTCATACCTCACAATTGTGAGCGCCTTGCGGGTGAGGCGGCTGGTGTAGATGTCATGCAGGGAGGGGAGAGGTGCCTTGATGATCACCTTTCTGTTACCCCTGTCTATTGTATGTGTCTCCGATGTCATTGTATCCCTCTATGTAACCCCACATATTTAAAGGGGTATGCCACTATTTTGGGGCTTACTACAGTTAAAATCGTTGGCTGGGGTTAACATGAAAAATAAGATACTTTACCACCTTTACAAACCCTGGCCAACGATTTTAACTGTATTAAGCCCCAAAATAGTGGCATACCCCTTTAAGAGTAGCCCGGTGTTTATTGTTTTATGTAGGCTACGTAATATTAATGGCCATGTCATGTGCAGTATAAAGCAGCCTAAGCGTTTCCACACACACACACACACACACACACACACACACACACACACACACACACACACACACACACACACACTCTTTATATTTATTTATTAAGAACACGCCTGGAGGATGTCACGACGTTTACCGAAGTAGCCGTGTAACCTGTCTTAATCCTGTGTTGTGTACCACCTGTCATTCCAGACAATAAACATACAGATTTGCCCAACCCAGCCTCCTGCAGTATGTCCATGAGCCCACGTAGAAGAAGACCAAATAGACCTGTCACAGCAGCTGTTCACTATACGCTGCAGGCAGGGCTTGACACTAACACCCGCAGCTAGCCAAATGCGGGTGAATTTCGGCGTTGGCTAGTAGATACCAAAGGTTCACTAGTAGTTCACACACGCAGTGATAAGACAAGGACACATGCGGCATTAATAATGTTCGGTTAAAATTATTTTTCTGATTTGCCTGTATGTCTTCATACCTTAATATTCCTCCATGTTTCTTGTGCTGTTGTTCCCGAGTGTCAAACCGGGCTTAAACAACGTGCAGTAGTAGCCTTCCAGACTGCACAAAAGCATGTCTCATGTCCCTACGCACGTGTCTGTCTCGCCTTGCGTCCGTTTGTATTTTAAACAACTCAATATTAAACGGAATGAAAGGAAGTCGTAGCCCCTTCTGTAGTTACCGCATCTGTGTGTGCTTTCTAGTGGATAGGCCTACTTTTATAAGAAAATATTCCAGAAGAGGTGTATTCCACATCCATGACCGAGGACAGGCGAACTTGGCAATGACTTTCTACAATGGCTATCTACTTTGCGCATCAATTTGGACGGCGATATCCACAGATAGGCCTGTATGATATGAAGGAAGTTGCCTTCAGATCAAAGACGAAAATATTTTGCTCTCGTGTAGCTTACATTTGTGCCCTTCCACAACACTGTGCTTGGTGTTTCTGCATGGTCAATACCATTCCTCAGATCAGTAAATCTGTTCTTTCCATAGCATGCATGCATGGACCAGTTAATAGGCCTAAGCATATTATATTTTATACTGTATTATATTATATTATATTACATTATATTATATTATATTATATTATATTATATTATATTATATTATATTATGTACATTATTACAGCCTATTATATAATTAATTAAAGCTGCTATGATGGTTAAGAAAATTATGGCTAGTGAAAAGGCCCAATGGCTAGTGAGTCAGGAAAACCACTAGACAAAATGGCTGGTAAGCGAAAAAGTTAGTGTCAAGCACTGGCTGCAGGGCTTTCCTGTTGTAGTCAGTGCAGTCCCCACCCCAAACAGTGATACAGCTGGTGATGATGCTTTCAATGGTTCATACAGGAGGTCATGATGGCTGGTGGGGCACTGGCATACTTCAGCTTTCGCTGGGCTTTCTTGACCAGTGATGTAGTGTTGGTTGTCCAGGAGAGGTCCTCACTGATGTGCACTCCAAGGAATTTTGTGCTCCTCACCCTCTCCACAGCAGAACCATCAATGGTCAGTGGCAGGAGTCGGTGGGGACCTTTCTGGAAGTGACAACATTCTCCTTTGTCTTGCTGACATTCAGTAGGAGGTTGTTGTCGCTGCACCACTTGGCTAGGTGGTCCACCTCTGTCCTGTAGTGCGTCTCGTCGCCGTTGGTGATGAGTCCCACCAGGGTTGTGTCGTCTGCAAACTTCACCAGGTGGTCGGTGCTGTAGGTTGCTTTGCAGTCATGTGTGAGTAGGGTGAAGAGCAGAGGGATTAGCACACACCCTTGTGGAGCTCCTGTGCTCAGCGTGATGGTGTCCGGGGTGTTGTTGCCGACACGCACTGTTTGCGGTCTCTGGCACAGGAAGTCCAGAAGCCAGTTGCAGAGGGAGGTGCTGAGATCCAGATTGTCCAGTTTGCATATCAGCTGTTGGGCTATGATTGTATTGAATGCTGAGCTGAAGTCAATGAACAGCATTCTCACATATGAGTCTTTTTTTCTCCAGGTGAGTGATGGCTGAGTGTAGAGCTGAGTTGATGGAGCGCCGGGGTCTGTATGCGAACTGAAAGGGGTCCAGGGTGGGTGGATTTGATGTGAGTCATGACCAGCCGTTTGAAGCACTTCATGATGATGGGTGTCAGTGCTACGGGACAGTAGTCGTTGAAAGTTAGTAAATGGCACCGGTATGATGGTGGCGGCTTTGAAGCAGGAGGGGACAATGGGTTGTTGTAGTGAGGTGTTGAAGATGTCAGTGAAGAAGTTCCTCAGCACAGTCCTTTAAGTGCACTTTTAAGTAATGAGGGCAACATATGATACTACCACTGTACGAACAGTATTAGCACTGTGTGATCTGTAAGAAAATGTTAGCGTGAACTAATGTTACTCAATTCTGTTACTAAAACTGTCGGCTTAGTGCTTGATTGTGATTGAATGTAGTTTACGTCAGGTGTCAGGAACATATGTGGCTCTTTTGGGAACTGTATCTGGCTCTTACTTACCTAGGGTTGCCAACCGGACCTTGGAATGCGGAATCATCCCGTATTTAGAAATTTGGCTCTCTCCACCTAAAAGGTTCCTGACCTCTGGTTTGCATCAATGGCTTAAAGGTAAACAAGGCCGACAGGCGGACAACAGATGCGTCCCTCTATGCCAGTTCCAACAATGCAATTTTTTCCCCCAAACACCCCCCTGGCCTCCTCCTAACCTGTCAACGCCCCCCTGAGGATGTACTTTTTGTTTATTGGTCATCATGGACACTCCAAATAATGTGGCAGGCAGCAAAATGGCAAGACATGGCTTTATTTTTTGCAGTTTAGGCTATAATAAGCTTATCATTCTTGGATTTGGAAAAGAACCATATGATTTCAAATTTCACATAGATGAAGTAGGCTACATTACAAATGACCAGACATTTATTAGTATCAACCTTTAGTATCACGCCATTTCAGCATCATGTGCATGTGGGAAAGAATCTAAACATCGACAAATAATAAATAAATAAAATCGTTTGGGTGAATCATGTGCTTATGGGTTCACCCTTTAGGTGAATTATGCGCTTATTTTTCAAAACCAGCTTCACCGTCAAGGCACAAAGCAGTGAGCTCCCGTGCCAGAGTTTACCAAATTCAAACGACTACAAAGCAATTACGAAAGACGCGTTATGTCCTGTGCTCTCTCTGAGCGCAGCGAAAAGCACCTGTGGGGTACGAGCCCGCCAACGAAAGAACCTCCCTGTGGGCTACGAGTAGGCTAACACACCGTATGTCAAATGGCCCAGCTGTCTACTTGTAGTTCGAGCACCATGCTCCAGTGCGCAGCGCAAACTGACTACTTAAAAGGCAGAAGTAAACTCGCTGGGAATATTAAAAGGGAGGCTCGTAGGCTACACACAGACCTCTGAACCCGAGTTTGTGGACTGGAGAAAAGCGGAGGAAAATGTGAATGTTATGAAAGAAAAAAAAGCTAACCAAATGTATGTTACAGGTCCACGTTTAGAGGAAGAGCTGCGCTGCGGGTCGCCTGTCGTGGAGCGTTATGCAATGCAAACGCCCCTCTATCCACGCACAAAGGAAAATGTAAATGTTTTGAAAGGAGAAAAGCTATAACCAAATGTTACAGGTCAATGTTTAGAGGAAGAGCTGTATGCGCTGCGGGTCGCCTGTCAACTAACTACGGTCCCATGCCGTGGAGCGTTATGCAATGCAAACGCCTCTCTATCCGAGCACAGACATCTGTGTCAAAAACTGCCTGCCGACTTCTAAATCGTTCATTTCCGCGAGTTTCTGACGAACCAAAATAAAGTTGCCTCCCATTGTCCAAACGCAAAACAATGGCGAAAATTGAATGCCCCCCTCAGTTGTCTCACAATGCCATCAGCCGTCTTGCCTGTTTGGTAATATGTTCTGGCTTGCACGCATTCGCTCCGGTCCAAAATGGCAACTCTGCCGCCTTGTGGCCACAGTAAGGAACAATTGGCTTGCACGCATTCGCTCCGGTTCAAAATGGCAACTCTGCCGCCTTGTGGCCACAGTAAGGAACAATGAAGGAATGCGTTTCAGACAAATGCGTTTCGGACGGACGGACGGACGGACGGACGGACAGACCCTCTTATAGAGATGCTGGGACGCATCTAAAAACAGAAAACAAGAGACTAAACCTACATGCTTTGGATAGAAGTAATTATCAATAATGAAATATTAATTAATGTAAATAATTTAATTAATATCAATTAATACATATGTTTGTTACAAACATATTTGACATGTTAACCGAACACTTGTGTTCTAAAAACACATTAGACGACATTGCCTAAAGAAGAAAAACTGCACTCACAAACTACGTCTCAGTATTTATTTATAGATTACCACCATGTCCACAAGCAAACGCGTTTCGGCTATCAAGCCTTCACCACGCACTTGTGAGTGCAGATTTTTCTTCTTTAAGTTGATACCTTTTATTGCGCACCCAAAGACATTCCTTTTTTCCTAGAAGTTCAGCGCGTCCTCTTGGGGTGGTACGGTTCAAAAAATTCACGGTTCGGTTCATATCACGGTGTCAAGTTCATGGTTCTCGGTTCTCTACGGTTCTTTTTTTTAGTTCATGATAAATGGTGCACTGGGAGTATTAAATCATATGTAGGCCTACACAACTGCAGTTATAAAGTGATGATGCGCAAGTTGAATTTGACCTTTTGCAGTCTGAGAACTGCCTCTTGTGCTAACCTGCGCTTGCACTTAAACTGTCGTCAGCTGATGTGCGCTGTCTGAGCGTTCCAAATGCCCTCTTTCAATTGGTTAATAGAATCGGACTTATCACTAAATGTCCTACATATGGTTTGTATAGGCTTATAATGTGAAAATGGTGTGATGTTAATTGTGTCATCCTCTGATTGGTCTCATACGCTAATGTTTTAATCAGAGAGACTGGATAAGATACTCCTAGAATCTCTGTTTTACATATTTTGCTGGGCAGTACATGAATTGCGGTTTGTCACGGATTGCACGGTTCGGTTCGGTATGTGTGTGAATTGTACGGTTTCGGTTTTCGGTGCGGTTTGTGCCATCCCTAGCGTCCTCTGACCAAAACTTGACGATATTGCCTAAAGCCATGAGAAGTTTGGTTAGAATTTAGAGGCGTGCATGTTTGTCCTCATAGCCTCTTACTTTCTACACACACTTAATCTCGATTGCTCCTGCACACTTGGCCAGCCTGGGAGATGTGCCCACATTTAGGCCTACTCCTCTGAACATTATACAGCACAAAACAAAACAGTGTGAAGAAAAGCATGGCGTGATCTGAAGTTGGGTGGTTGACATTTAAGGCCGTAACACCCTTAAAGGAGGAAACATATTCCAATTCCTGGAAAAAATGGGTGGAAAAAAAAAAAAAAAAAGAAAAAATGGGGATGTCAGTGGTTCATGGAATTTCACCTATTTTTTGCCATTTTTGGGAAAATGTGTCCTGTGGTGTGACATCATTGGTGTGACATTTCTGTACGATACAATGAAATGATTAATATTCTGCACAAACATATCCCCAATGCTCTTTCTGCTATTGTTCCTTCAAACCCCAACCCACACACACACTCCTACCCAGCAGCTATGTTCTCGCTGCCAAGTAAATAATGAATGGGTCCCAATGGGGCTGTATGCTTCTAATAATTGTATCTGCCCGTGTCATTTTCCCCCTGGAAATAATGAAGTCGCGTTCGATAGACAGGAGTAAGTGAAAGCATTTGCCGACACGTTTGCATCTTGTCAAGTGTTAGATTCTTGAAAATTACCCTTATTTAAACCATAGCAATGACACAACACGTGACAATCGGCTTTACGGCACTTAGCCATTTGTTTTGTAGTTTTAATTCTGACTTCAGATGTCGATGTGTTTAAGTTGTGTTTGGATTGTTGCGGACTCCTGTTATTTATTGCATTTAAAGGAGTATGCCACTATTTTGGGGCTTACTACAGTTAAAATCGTTGGCTGGGGTTTATAAAGGTGGTAAAGTGTCTTATTTTTCATGTTAAGCGTTGTCTTGCTTTAAGACAAGTTAAAAGAGGGAATATGTCGCTAAGCTAGTGAAAGTCAATGGATCCGTGTAGCATTGTAGCATGCTACACGGATCCATTGACTTTTATCGAGAGACTGAGACCGAATTTTCACTGCAACTTTTTATTTTATATCGTTATCAAATACCAAAGAATGTATGTGTTGACTTCATGCAGATCGTTTTTTTGATTTGTATTACATTTGTCCCCCAAACTGTATTCTTTACTATATTAAGTGTACTGACTTTGAATGATGGGTTGTGCGGGGGGGGGGGGGGGGGGGGGGGGGGGGGGGGGGGGGGGGGGGGGGGGGGTGGGGGGGTCTGAATCTCTCAGCTAGTCCATACACCAGAGACTGGCATGCCGCATTTATTTCCTTTTTAAAAATTGCATACATTTGAAGGGAAATGATAAAACGATTTGAAGGACACGAACACTTAAAATTGTTATGTTTTTTACTTAAACTTGCTGACATGGTTCAACTACTTCAAGCATTGTAGTGAATCAAAACTTGGCATAGCAGAACTCCGACACACAAACACACAATAGCTTAGTTGGTCAATATTCATGCAATTAAAAAAGATCCAATAACTGCATATTCCAGGGTCTGACTGCACCACCTGGAGTTAAAAAAGGTAGTGACGCTTAGTGGCCAACTGCTTCCACTGCATATGGGGTCACTTACAGTGTCAAATCACTTTCAGTACATTGTCTTCTCTGCTTTAATTAGCATGTCCCAGTCATTAATGTAATGCATGGCAAAATGTATTGGCTCAATCTAGTGGTTGTTTTGGGAGAAACAGGCCAAGGCCAAGGCATTTTACGCCACTACACTGGCTTGACCAAAGAACTAGATATTGTTTATAACCATAGAGGGACAAAGGAACTACTAGGTTGGCTTTTCCCCCTCTTTTTTTATTAAATGGCTTGGCGATGCATGTTCATGTTTGTTCTGCAGCCAAGTCCGAATCCTCAAGCAGGCTCCTCCTTGGACATGTAGCCTGTCTTGTGCCTACAGGAACCTCTCAAGAAGGCCATTATACCCATAAAGCCTCTCTGCTTAACGAGAGAGAAAACTGTCCACTATGGCGCCAATGGAGGAGCACAGAGTCAGTCAGAATGAATGGGGTCCTATGGAGCTCAACCATACATGCTGCCTTTTGCTTGGGAGAGAATTGATATTACATTTTAATTTTCCCAAAGGCAAGATAAATTATCCTTTCAAACAGCACTTAGTTTGAATTTCACTTGATCTATATAAAATGCATTTGGATTGGTCAACCGGCTGCATTGCTGTGATCATGACTGTCGTATAGCAATTATTAAATTGTGCACTCATCTAAATAAAGCGTGCACACGTTTTTACCTGTGCGTACTCATTCCTACAGGTAGGAAGAGATCATCTGTGTCAATTTTAACCTCAAAAGCTCTGGAAGCCTCTTATATTTAGGGCTACAGTTTACCTCATATTGACCCAAATTGGCTTACATTCGCTTAGTAATAGTAGGCTATTTTATCATTTCCAACCAGTCTATAGTGGAGTCAACTACATTTGTACACTATATTGCCAAAAGTGTTTGCTAACTTGCCTTGATTCACATGTTATTCCAACTCATAGGTTACAAGTGATGTCGATCCACCTTTTGCAGCTATTACTGCTTCAACTCACATGTGAAGGCTGTCTGAAAGGTTGATGGGTGTGTTTCTAAGAATTCTGACCATTCTTCCATAAGCACATTGGTGAGGTCACACACTGATGTTGGTAGAGAAGGCCTGACTCTCAGTCTCCGCTCTAATTCCTCCCAAAGGTGTTCTTTTGGGTTCAGGTCAGTCAAGTTCATCTACTAATTAAGTTAGGGTCAGGACTCAGTAAGGGCATGTAGAGTCTGGTTTGGATGAACTGGACTGGCCTGCACAGTGTGCACTGGGGCATTGTCATGTTGGAAGAGAAAGAGGCCCAGTCCAAACTGATCCCACAAGGTTGGGAGCATGGAAATCTTCAAAAATGTTTTGGTATCCTGGAGCTGTAATAGCTGCAAAAGGTGAATCGGCATCATATTGAACCCTATGAAATAAAAATGGGATAGATAGATAGCACTTACTTAGGTTCACGCAAGTCAAGTCATGTTATAATATTTTTAGCAATATAGTGTATTTCTCAAAATTAGTTACTTTTTTTTAAAAAAATCCAAACTTGGCCATCTCCTAACTCAGTGTGGCCTGCGGATAAAGCATTATTTAAAAAAAAAAAAAAAAGTATAATAATGACGAGATTTTTAAGCTACTATACTGTTAGGTGATAGCTGAAACTGTCCATTCAGTGCGCCCAACCTTAGCCTAACTCTCGCCTGACTCTACGTGACTCTGACTCTGACTCTGCAAACTCCGCCAGGGGACTCAAAATATCCAACTTCGATCTGTTTAATATTTTCTAATCTATGTACTAGTATGACCTAAGTATAGGACGTTTAGCAGCTAAAAAGAATTCATTTCATTTACCTCANATAGGCCTAATATCAGAGACGTAGGAAATTCACAGGAAATTACACTTCACTGATTTTCTGAGCATTTAATTATTTATTTTATAATGAGAGCAAGCAACTAAACAACAATGTCCAGATACCCAAAATATTGTGGGTTGTACAGGTAGGCAGGGAAACTGAAAACCAAAAAAAACTTCAACAGCTTGAGCAAAAAGCTAACAGTTTAGATGAGGGAAGCATTTATATGAAGGGTCTCAAAAAAGGTATGCACACTTGTAAATGTAAATGTGCACATTAAAATGCGTTTTAAAAAAAGGGGGAAAAGGCAACAGAATTAGCAAGCATCATTTTACTCCCATCACCATCGCTACAAAACTAGAATGATGAGCTAGTGTTTCTCGACGGGGGTGCTGTACAAACCCCTAGGGGGCATTTGGAAAATTCAGTTTTCAAAGAAAAGTTGAAACCACTGAGCTAACAAATCAAAAATTAAGGCTAAAAGTAATAGAAACAAGGTTACCTTCCACACACCGCGCTCTTCCGTCTTATTGGTGCGTCTCTGAAGTAATCAAGTAGTTAGGAAATGGATCACACTCAGTTTTTTCTTCGCTCTTGTTCTTTTCTTTTTATTTAAACATTGCAGGGACTGGTAGGCCTATGACAGACGTTTCGGCTGCACAGAGCCTGTCAGAAACTGAGTGTGATCCATTTCCTAACTAAAAGCAATGGGAAAAAAGGAAAGAAAACAGTATAGATATGGTTTCTTCATGTCTTTCATTCCATCCATTTATTCTTGCAACCCCTTTTATAAATCTGTGTGCCAACTCACACATTTCTCACAAAGGGATCAAACTAGACCCCCTGCACAACATGAAGAAAGTATTTTGTCAAAAGTATTCACTAACTCGCCTTAATGAATTTAAATGCCATCTCATTCCTAACCCACAGGGTTCAATATGATGTCGCTCCACCTTTTGCAGCTATTGCAGCTTCAACTCTTTCGGGAAGGCTGACCACAAGGTTGAAGAGTTTGTTTATAGGATTGTTTGACCATTCTTCCAAAAGTGCATAGGTGAGGTCACACACAGGTTGCCCACAGGTTGGGAGCATTGAATTGTCCTAAATGTTTTGGTATGCTAAAGCTGTTATAGCTGCAAAAAAAAGGTGGCCCGAGATCATATTGAACCGTATGGGTTAGGAATGGGATGTTTGAGTCAAGGCAGGTTAGCAAATACCTTTTGCAATATAGTGTGTTTGGCTGATTTGCACACTGTAAATGAAAAGCAGGGGTCCCAACCATAAATAAATGTGTGCAAGGTAGTTGCCCTTTCTATTTGATCAAAGGCCTGACATTCTGCATGACAAAAAAATATATTTTTAAATTGACAGAATTACATAGTAGAATAATTCAGGATTATATCAGCGTTCCTCTGCCTCTAATTTAAAAATCGAACAGTACAAGCTATCAGAGGGATCCAATGTAAGGAAAAAAACACTGTAACAGTACACATTAACATTACACATTATCAGTCGAATTACTCCAATGTGAATCTAACTTTACTGCTCCAATGTAACAGCAGGTTTCAATGGCAAGATCTTAAAAGATGAGCCCCTAAAATATGGGAACACTCTCTCTGTGAATGCATGTGAGAACGTGTGTAGCTGTGTGTCATTATCGGGGTCGGAAAAAGTCAGCTCACTTCTGTCCAAGTCCAGCTGCACTCTGATCTTCTGTGGTCTCTGTTTCACTATGACAGCAGTACATTGGGTTGCAGATAATATTCCATACCCATATGTGTCATTTAAATGACACATAACCCAGCCCTGAAATGGATTGCCCCTGAAGATTTCCTTTCTCTGAATAGACTCCGTTGCCACCCCCAGAAGCCAGGCGTCCTGCCCATTCTCAACATCCCAGCAGTGTTTCACGGAGGTAAAGCCCTCATAGCCCAGAACGGCGGACTGCACACTGAACCTCTCTAACTAGATAATGATATTGTGTTTAACCTTAATATGTGTTTTCACTCATAAAAAACTTTTTTCCTTCCATAAGAGCAGTCACACCACGGGGCACCATAAATGAACCTAAGCACTGTGTGACAGAAACATTGCAATATATAGACATACTAAGAGGTTAATAGTCACCTTAAACTTCCACACCACTGTCCAATAACTGAGGTATAACTGGTTAGGAGCCTTGTAGTTGGCCTTGCAGCTGCCCGTCCACAAACCTGACTTACATGTCACCCCACAGGACGCAATTTGTGTTACGAAATTGAACTTGTACTGTATTGAGTTTTTTCACATTCATATTTTTTAATATAAGGTTAATATTTATGCAATCATGCCAAATGCTTTATAAGTGATTCAAAATGTTGTTGGTTTATTCTATAGGGTGACCGGTGGTTTAGGCCTTTTTCGTTTAGGCAAGAGTTGTCTAGGCCACCCTGCTGTCGTTTAGGCCATTAGAGGTGCTGGTTAGGCCAGTGGAGCTGCCGTTTAGGCCAATTGAGCTGCCGTTTAGGCCAGCTTATTATGATTATTGTAAATTCGTTATTATAAGACAGAGGGTTAGGGTTAGAGTGTGGGTTAGGGTTAGGGGTCAGAGTTAGTGTGATTGGTGTTTGTACAATAATAATAAAAAGTTGGCCTAAATGGCAGCTCAAGTGGCCTAAACGGCAGCTCCATTGGCCTAACCGGCGCCTCTGGTGGCCTAAATGACGGCAGGGTTGCCTAGACGACTCTTGCCTAAACGAAAAAGGTCTAAACCACCCTTAACCGCTATTGTATATATTCCAGGTTTTATTAATGTTACAGTCACACCACAGGACATTTGACATATAAACATTTCCATAAATCTGAACAAAAATGTTTCTTCTCATCTAAGACTAATATGAAACATGATGTACCACATCTCCTTTCATTCACATTTGTTTTCAAGAGGAAAAGTATCAATTTTGTAGGTTTTTAACTAATGTTACGTAAAAACAGGGCGTCATGTCAAGTCAACCACCCAGTTGCAAAGTGAGTCAAGGATGTTCATTGTGGACACATTGTGCCAGGAGAGAGAGATGTTCTGATAATTAGCGTCATGGATCCTGTCTATGTGGTGTATCAGACCAGAGCAAAATACACTGGAAACTGGTAGGCCTATTAACTGGTAATACCTAGGCCTAAGTATTACTACCACGCAGTCACTACAGTGTAATTATCAGCAAGGTTATTATTACCAAGGCCCCTCGTTGCTTTATTCTGTCGTCTATGCAAGTAATGGGTATTTTTGCGTAATGGATAGATAACCTACTAGTGATTCTAAGCCTCTATATCGGAGCCATACGGCTCTGCTCTATATGACAACACATTACATGGTTAAATGGCATGCTCTTGCCAATGTCCCTAACGCAAAGCTCACTTCATGTGCAGATCCGGGACATTGTGCACAAACCAATCACGAATGAGCAGTCTTTGTTGACTACGGAAGCTCTGAGCTGCCAAGGTTGAATATATATTTGGCTCAGTATCATGTAATAATGTGAAAAGTTTCACGTTATAACGTCATATTTATCATGTTATAACGTGATAATATCACGTTATAACATGAAATTATCACGTTATTTCGTGATATGAAGTTATCACGTTATTCTGAGATAAGGAACTATCACGTTATTCTGAGATAAGAAATTATCACGTTATTCTGAGATATGCAACTATCACGTTATTCTGAGATAAGAAATTATCACGTTATTCTGAGATATGCAACATTTGGCCATTCAGCACTTCAACACTTCCCGGTTCAGTCAGAAAAGCCATCAATAGCTCCATTTATGCACACACCAAACGGCTTCAATTTATCATAAGAATCAACGTGCCATAGATAATTAGGGCCAGGGTTCATGTACACACGTTGCATCAAGCGATTTCTTCGTCTTCTTTCAACGCCACTGGGGTCGAGGAACTTTAACAAATGTCTCACTGTACTTTGGGTGACAACATAGGCCTATCCAGCTTGGATGCAGTTGAGATGGTGGAACTTGTATCCATGTATCCGTGTCCACGCAGTTGATCAATGAGAAATGATGCAACGTCAATTGGGTCAGATTCATTCTTTCTTCGGTACAACCCCATGCTTTTCAAAATCCTTCGGAGAGTGCGCATACTGACAACAATACCATCCACAGTGCTCAACAACTGTAGAATTTCACCATGCCTTAGACCAAGCTTGAAATAGAACTGAATTAAGTCCTGTAGACGAGCCATGTTCCTTGACTGAACCGGGAAGTGTTGAAGTGCTGAATGACCAAATGTTGCATAGGCTATCTCAAAATAACGTGATAATTTCTTATCTCAGAATAACGTGATAGTTGCATATCTCAGAATAACGTGATAATTTCTTATCTCAGAATAACGTGATAGTTCCTTATCTCAGAATAACGTGATAACTTCATATCACGAAATAACGTGATCATTTCACGTTATAACGTGATACTTTCACGTTATAACATGATAAATATCATGTTATAACATGAACATTTTCACTTTATTACATGAAATGAGTGAAATATATATTAGACCTTGGCAGCTCTGAGCTGCCGTAGCTACGGAAGCTCTGAGCTGCCAAGGTTGAATATATATTTGGCTCAGTATCATGTAATAATGTGAAAAGTTTCACGTTATAACGTGATATTTATCATGTTATAACGTGATAATATCACGTTATAACATGAAATTATCACGTTATTTCGTGATATGAAGTTATCACGTTATTCTGAGATAAGGAACTATCACGTTATTCTGAGATAAGAAATTATCACGTTATTCTGAGATATGCAACTATCACGTTATTCTGAGATAAGAAATTATCACGTTATTCTGAGATATGCAACATTTGGCCATTCAGCACTTCAACACTTCCCGGTTCAGTCAGAAAAGCCATCAATAGCTCCATTTATGCACACACCAAACGGCTTCAATTTATCATAAGAATCAACGTGCCATAGATAATTAGGGCCAGGGTTCATGTACACACGTTTGCATCAAGCGATTTCTTCGTCTTCTTTCAACGCCACTGGGTCGAGGAACTTTAACAAATGTCTCACTGTACTTTGGGTGACAACATAGGCCTATCCAGCTTGGATGCAGTTGAGATGGTGGAACTTGTATCCATGTATCCGTGTCCACGCAGTTGATCAATGAGAAATGATGCAACGTCAATTGGGTCAGATTCATTCTTTCTTCGGTACAACCCCATGCTTTTCAAAATCCTTCGGAGAGTGCGCATACTGACAACAATACCATCCACAGTGCTCAACAACTGTAGAATTTCACCATGCCTTAGACCAAGCTTGAAATAGAACTGAATTAAGTCCTGTAGACGAGCCATGTTCCTTGACTGAACCGGGAAGTGTTGAAGTGCTGAATGACCAAATGTTGCATAGGCTATCTCAAAATAACGTGATAATTTCTTATCTCAGAATAACGTGATAGTTGCATATCTCAGAATAACGTGATAATTTCTTATCTCAGAATAACGTGATAGTTCCTTATCTCAGAATAACGTGATAACTTCATATCACGAAATAACGTGATCATTTCACGTTATAACGTGATACTTTCAAGTTATAACATGATAAATATCACGTTATAACGTGAAACTTTTCACGTTATTACATGATGCTGAGCCAAATATATATTCAATCTTGGCAGCTCAGAGCTTCCGTACGTCGCCGTAGGTGGTGTCTCGAGTAAAATGAAAAGAATAGAAAAAAATTTGTCTGTTTTCTCCATCTCAATATACCGTGCCGTTGAAATAGCTGTATTGAAGCATGGTAGACAACGTGATCTTGAAAGCTGACCAGCCACGCTACAAAAACGTGACTGTTGTCGCTTACGTATGTCTCCCTTGTTAACCAACTGGGTGCCTTGTTCCGCTCGCGCGCATGTGTGGGTGGAGCCGGAGATAACTACTGCGCTCTCGTAGTGTAGGATATTACATAAATGCGACATTTATCACAACATGAAAATATAGGTTGTACACGGACAAGGAGTATTTGATTGTGTGGATGCCCGATGAAGTGAACGAGACGTCCAGGATAACCGGCTTTTTGACGTTGGAAACATTGTGGTTTCGAGGTTAATGTAGGTTACAGCGCTCACCTCGTTGGGGCATTGCGATTTTCAGCAAACGCGAGTGACTCGCTTTGTTACAGGTGTAACAACACCTTTACACAAAAGGCAATTTTGTATCCGATATACGGTGGATGTGTGTATTTCATCTGTCTGGGCGCTAAGAGACGGCACAGCAAAGACGCACGGCGATTGTAATCATTGCCCCAGCCTTATCGCGGATTGTCAGTCAACGACGCAGAGGTCCATTGCAGCCATGGGAAAAGTTTTTCTTGAACAAGGTTGAATCTGCTCATCTCACATTTTGCTTTCACCTTTCGACTTCTTCGGGCTTGAGTCGGCAGTGTTATTGACCTTGTGCGCAACGTTTGTGCACGCAGTCAATCAATTTGTTCATTGGTTATTGCGGGGATATTTTGGCAACCTGTCGGGAGGAAGAAACATGGTTGTGAATACAATCCACTGGTTCAGAAAAGGGCTACGGCTCCATGACAATCCCTCGCTAAGGGACTCTATCAGAGGGGCTGACTCTTTGCGGTGTGTTTATATTCTGGATCCTTGGTTCGCCGGCTCCTCCAATGTTGGCATAAGCAGATGGAGGTAAGTTGGAAACATTTGCTGTTTTTCTTTGATGTAGAGTGTTATACGTCTACAGCGCATTTGTTATTACACATCGAAATCGATAGCTGTCAAAGTTAATAAAACTGTGAAGTTGTGTAAGATGTAAACAACTGTTCTGTTTTAAGGAGGTCACTGGTGCAAGTGAGTTCAGTGTTTCTGTGTTGCCGCGTGCATGGGTTTGTAGGCCACACAGAGCATGACAAAGTGCGTGAGCTTTTTCAGAGCAGCGAGCTCATCAGCCGTTACCAACATTATCCCTCGTTTTAGACCATAGTTTTATCTAAGTTTGATTTCACACAATTAAGATAGGTAAAAACATGATCGTGTCTGCGTGCTTACACAGCATGTGTCAGTATCAAGGTAGAATAGGCTCTGCGTGCATATCCTGTGTGCAATTGCGCAGACCTACCAGTTCTAAATCTTCTGCGTATGTGCAGTGAACAGACTGTGTGTGGGTGGAAGGGAGTGGAGTGCGAAAACGATGTACGTACACTGTGTACCCGTAGCCCGTGCAGTGTAAGCATTTATTCCGAGGCAATATTAATGTGCGGTGGTCTCCAAAAAGTAAGGGAGGGGGATCAGACCCTAGTCGCCCTTGGAGCGTGGTGATGTAACGGGGTGATCACCATCCCCTCCCCCACCCAGGGCTCGCCTCGGGAAGTAGGGCACTGTGTCAAACAGCCTCTTACAGCACTGGCCGTCCTGCAACGGTGACCTACTTTCCCCTCCACACTCTGCACAATCATTCACTCGCCCTTGTTATTGTAACTGTTCTGACTGTGGTGGGCGGCATTGGGACCGTGGTCTATGGGAAAAGTACTGAAACTGGTGCCAGCACAGGCAGCCAGAAGCAGACACATTCGGGGTTTTCTCTGGGTTTCCTTTCCGACCACACCTGATGTTTATCCTGTAATTAAGGTGTGGTGATGTGATGCCTAGCAACAAAAAGGTTGTTATTGGCAGTGTAGCATTTGTTTGTTCAGAGTTTTGTAGTAAGAGTAGAAGTGTTGTGACTGTACGTCAGCTAAAGCAACAGACAAACAGCACAGGTCTAAAAATAATGAGAACAAAATGGCGGAAGGTCAGAGAATAATTAGAGTCAATCTTCATCTGAGACAGCTGTCTCAAGCCCTCCCTCTCCAGTCTGGACACAGGCCCTTCCTTGACCCAAGTACATTCAGTATACAGTAGTAATACACACATTATAACAATCACTTTTTTAAACACACTTCACAAATATAAATAACAATGCCGGTCTCAGTGACTTCCAGCTTTCAACTAAAACAGTCCTCCCCCAATAGTAATAATTTAACTTAGAACTTTTGTAAATGTAAAGAGAGTAGACTAAAATGTACTTTACACTCACAATAAAAACAGAGATGCAATAACGGCCCTCGAATGAAAATGGTTCTCCACCCCTGATCTACGGTAGATGGTGACTCGGCTCTCATTGTCCTCCTGTCCTGTCCCCTCTCGGAACAGCCTGAGTGGAGTGGGCAGGCAACGAATGGTTTGCTGTTAGGGAACAGCTCAAGAAAAATCACAGTTCAGTTCACAGAATAGGAAGGGGGGACTTTTTCAAATGGACTACTGATAGCAGCAATACCCTAATAGCTGAGGAGTGTTTGGGTCTCAGTCTAGACGGTGTAGGCTACCTGCCCTGTCTGTCCTCCTGTCTCTACTGAGAGTGAGCAGGCAACATGTGGTAGTTAGCTTTTAGGAAACAGTAGGGCCTACATGAGAAATCACAGTGGAGTTCACACAATATAAAGGGGGGCGTCTACAAAGCAAATGGGCTACTAATAGCAGTAATACCCTACTACAAAGTAGTGTAGTAGAAATGTCTGGGTCCCAGGCGGAGACGGTGTAGCTGGCCTCCGTGTCCTCCTGACCCAGTCTCGAGACCTAGAGTACAGTAGAGCCGGTCGGCGGGTGTGGCGGCAGTTGTATCGGTGGCAGTGGCTTGGTCCAGGAGGGGAAACCTGGAGCTCAGACAGGATTGGATTAATGAGCTCGCTGTGCAGACTTCCCCAGCCACACACACACACACACACTGAGAGGTTATACTGATTCCATCCCCAACACAGCAGGAGGTACGAGGTCGGAGTTGGGAGGTCACTCGCCAGCAGCAAACACCTGTAGACTGTTGTGGCTCAGCTGCTCAGCTCTGCTCTTCCAGGGGTCAGGCAGCCAGCCGTCTGATCTATGTACAGTCCGTCTGCCTTCCAAAAGAGCTTATATTAATTGTGTGTGCTGTAATGGCTGTCACCTTGGCAGGTGGCACCTTGCTGTGCTGGCTTATGACATGCTCCACCTCATTAGGTACAATGGAATAACTACCGTGTAACCGCCATGTAATATCATGTGCAAGTGTTGTACTTACACCACAAATTTACTTTAACTTTTACTTTGGCCACCTATAGTTAACTACCATGTCCTGGATAAATGAGAGTGTTCACAGACATTACATTACATTGCATTGCATTTGGCAGATGGTTTTCGAAAGCAACTTACTATCGAGGACATAATCATAGCCAACATCACCAGCAGATACAAAGTGCACACAGGAAATCTACAGAACAACAATGTTCGCCCCATTGTCAGTAGTGATGCAGGCACTCTTTTTCTCCTCTGTGTCCCACTCCATGATTATGCTGCGCAGAGCATCCTCCAAATTGTCCGTCGAGTGCGTCTCTGGCATGAAGCTGGTCTGTAGGCATTTTGACTGCATTCTCCACTCTTGGTTTATATAATGTGTGCAGTCACGGACATGTATGGCATCATGTTGCAGCTGGACCACATGTTGTGGTGTCACGTCTTCTCACCTCATTGAACAGATTGAGTAGAGCCGCATTAGAGAAATATTTGCGCCCTGGCAACCCGTAGGCCTACTGCCTGTCAAAGGCGTGTAGCATGGGCTTGAAGGTGGGCTTCTCCACCGTGTTGAACGATACCATTTCTTTGGCCAGGTAGCGAGTTACAACATCTGTCAGCTCCTTCTACCGGTCACTGCCAGTTTTATATTTAGTGCTTTTCGCAAACATCCCAGATATGGTCAGTTGCGTTTTTGGCAAACCCTGAACGCACGGACACGTTGACTGTTGCATATTCTTCAGGATGGTGAACACATACAGGTGATCGTAGATTTGTTGTCAAAGGAAAGGTTTCCCCCCAACTAGGGATGCAAATTATCGATTAATTCATTAATCATTAGTTGATAGTGTTATCGATCGACTTTCGATTAATTGATAAGCGGCGTTTTTTCACCTGAATTTCATAGGGCCTTTTAAAATATCAGCTAAATAGTTAAAACACTGAGTTCAAAAAGTATAGGCCTATATTGTTATATTAAATTATATTATGAGAATTAGGCCTACATTATGATCATTAAGCCCATATTGTATTTTAATGTATTATGTTATATTATATTATATATTCCTCAAGTAATTATGCATTAGGAAAAGAAAGCAGACATGTTTTCTATGGCATCTCCACACCACCTTGGGGGGGGGGGGCATTGCTTGGTTTCACCCAGGAGTGAACTAGTAGCCCCACCCCCCCTCTATGTTGCCTTGCAGTTGCCTGAGATATGATGACAGACAACGTTGAGTGAAACGTGATCCGACTCCGAACTTGTCTGCATATAGGTGTGTCAGCAAGCATGATCAACCACAAGCATTTTAATTTTATACGCTTCAAAATAAAGAAATGCTATCTTTTGGGTGGTGTGTTGTTGTCCATAATGCATAGTAATGTCAACAAAGTTCATTTCTGAACCAAAAAAAAGCTATTTCCTGTGTCTGTAAGGAGAGCTAATAAGCTAACAGGCTCCATTGAGAATGAATGGAGCTATGACAACAACACTTACAGCTAACATGGATTCACCTGAAATTGAACATATGGTGCTCCTCTTCATGCATGGTCATATACCATGCCCAGTTCAGCTAATACTAGTATTGATATCTGACAGGGTGTTAGTGATTAAAATTACAGCTCACAATTTGAAATGACTACGTTTGTGATTTCGCTAGTTAGCACGCTAAGCTAACATAGCAAGCTTAACCCTACAGTGAAATGCTGCTTGCAGTGACATTTGCCTGTCTTGAAAGATCGTTTTTCTCATAATTCAAACAGTAACAACTTACACAAGTGGGCTTGGCATGATCACAGATTCAAGTACACATCTCCAAAAGACGCACAATAACTCTAGAAGTTGCAATGACGATTTAATAGATAAAATCTGCGCACCATGGATTTGAATAGGACTAGAACTAGAACTACTCAACAGTCTCTAGCGCCCTCTAGCGATTAATCGCGATTAATACATTTTGATCGAGCAACCTCTTGCTCGACAACTAATCTAAAGTCGATTAATCATTTGCATCCCTACCCCCAACGCAGTCTCACCCCAAGTAGTCAATTTCTGACTACCTTGGACCAGACTGCAATTTTTGACGTCTTGGGTATTCCTTCCACGTCACATTTTGACTATGTGGCCTAACCCTAAACCTATTCCTAAACCTAACCTCAATGACGTTATGCTGCCACAAGGGGGCGCCTTTGAGGACATAGTCAAAATGTGACGTGGAAGGAATACCCAAGACGTCAAAAATTGCAGTCTGGTCAAAGGTACTCAGATATTGACTACTTGGGGTGAGACTGTGTAGTTCCCCCCCATTACCGCTAAAGCCTGGGAAGTCTGGGTAGAATTATCACCATGTAGCTCAGCTTATATACTACTGTTTTATTTTATTAGTAGTAGTAGTAGTATTAGTATTTGATTATAATGCCAATGAAGAAGATATCACCCCGCCCGAGTAGGGTTAGTTTTTTTAAGTGATGTACACACACACATACACATCATGTCAAAGAGTCTGGCCTGGCATTCAGACTTTCAGAAAAGATGGCCACTGGATAAATCGGATATACAATAGTATGATGAATGACAGGGATGCATCTTTTAGTGGGGAAGATACTGCACTCCGCACACTCTTGTCCATCATGCTGTATTTTATTTACATGAACAATGCTTCAGCCCGTGTGGCCTTTCTCAAGACTTGAAGACTTGTTCATGTAAATAAAATTCAGCATGATGGACAAGAATGTGTGATATCTTCCCCTCTAAAGTGAACTAGTGTGCCTGCAAAAAACACCTGCTTAGATGATTTTTGGGAAAAGGTGCTCTCAGCCTTGGAAGCACTTCAAACATGAAATGAGTTGCATTTAAAAGGTAAGACCCCCCTCTTGCATTAGAATGTGTTCATTCAGCTCTAACATACCCACATTTTTAATACAGCATCTCAGATCTCATGAGCCTGAATGATGCGTCCATGTTGCTCCAGGCGTTCAGGGTAGTGCAGCGTATACGCAGCATCCAGCATCAATGGGTTAAGGGGCCCATCCCATTACAGCTGATATGTTGCCACTGAGAGGGTAGGGTAGGGTCACCCCTCTGGATATTTAAGAAACCTGTCAACTCTGACCTTTTCCCCTGCGTGTCTCCCTTCACACTGTCCCGCTGCGCCGGGGCAGCAATATAACTTAGATGCCCCACTTGAGACTTCCTCTACTTACTGTGTCTTACTTACTTACTTACTTACTTACTTACTTACTTACTTACTTACTTACTTACATACATACATGTCTGTGATCCTTACACAAAATAAGAACCAGGTTGCATTTGCTCACTGGCTTTACTGAATGATAGTGCACCATGTATTGCAGTTTACAACTCCCTATCCACAACCAGCCACGTTACAAGATACATCTTCATCTGTCATGTTGCATGCATACATAATGCTGTCCTCCAGGACTGTACATACACTCAGACTTGTTTATAAAATGTCATTTTTTCATTTCCAAGCAAGTGCTCATAGTCAGTGCTGTAGTGATTATACTACAATACTAAACAGGAACTACAACAAGTTTAAAAGGAAGTGAAAATAGTATGCAACACAGGATGTGAAGAACGAAGGACGAGTGTTCTGGTGATATACTACTGAGGGCCTGGGACCTGTTGCTTTCCTGATCATGGATTGCCCCTGCCCTAAGACCACCACTTTTGGACTGTTTGTGAAACAGCTGACTGCCGGTGTTGACTTATTTTTTGCGCATGGCCCCTATCTGCATTGACATACTTGTTCATTTCTGCTGCATGCGCGACAGAATAGATGTGAGGTTGGCCCACATACAGGCTTTATTTATTTATTTTGCCAGACTCTGTGTGATTCAGCCAGCCTTTAACAAGCTGGGGCATGAACGTGTTGCGTCAAAGCAAGGACATCTGTAACACAAGACGTGAGATGTACTTAAGAATTGTGGGCAGTTGTATTTCATACACAAATGATTGTTTGTAAGAAATGAGTGGATTTTACTGTATTTGTGGACATTTTGTTGTTGTTAACTTTGTGTATAGAGGACATGCTGCAAGTGGGCAGCCAGGCAGCACTGGTCTGGAAAGGCAGCTCATGTAGTCGGAGGGCCCTCTAGTGGTGACTCTGAAGAAAAGTGTAGAACAATACAGGGGGTGACCTGACTTACGATCAGCTGTGTACTTGACTTATGATCAGCTGGTTGGTTCAAAATTGTGGTGGATTCTTGTTGGGTTATTAGTGTTTTTCAGTAATAACACAGTCCATCTACACAATTAGGTACAATGGACTAAATGGTGTAACAGCTGTGTAATATCATGTGCCAGTTTTGTACTTACACCTTGAATTTTCTTTTTGTTTCTTTTCTTTTTTTACTTTAAACACCTCTGGCTCTTGTGTTAATGTCCATGATCTGTGTGTGTGTTCTCAGGTTCCTGCTGCAGTGTTTGGAGGACCTTGATGCCAGCCTACGCAAGCTCAACTCACGACTCTTTGTCATCAGGGGACAGCCCACAGATGTCTTTCCCAGACTATTCAAGGTACTTTAAAAGGCTCCTCCATCTGCTATCGGTTACAGTACATGCTGCTGTATATGCATACGATGACCATGGACTTGTTACTGAGCTGCCTTTGAAATTGCAACATGGAATTTGTGTATAGAACATCATAAAGGCGCCCAAGTCACCACTCAAAAATAGTATATATACACGTAGGGCTGGGCGATATGGAAAAAAAAACAATCACGATATATCACGATAACAATATTTATCACAATATAGCACAATTACATACGTTCTCAGTTATTCTCTTGATTTGCTGTTTATTTTTTCATGTCGTAACACAACCATTCTTTAAAATGCATCTTTTCATGCTCATTTTTACAGTTACATTAACTTATAGTGTGTATTGTGACAACATGAAATGTAATTAAATGATATTCAATTGTATAAAATGGATAAAATTACTATCACGATATAAACGATATAGGAGAAAGGTCACGATATACACTTTTATATCACGATAACGATATATATCGTCATATTGCCCAGCCCTAATATACACGTAGTCTAGATATGGCGATGGTAGATCTAAGCATGAGTTTAAAAAGTCATTGCTGTGAAATATAGTAGGCACAGCCTCAATACTACACGGGAACTAAAATAGGAACCGCAACTAATTAATAGTCGTGACAATAGTTCACAAAGATAGTTCACGGCTATGAAGAAGCAGGAGTTCACGGATAGTTAATTTCTCTCCGTCATTGGAGCGTGGGGCCATCCCACGGATGTCTTCCCCAGCCTGTTGAAGGTTCATAAGGGCCTCCACCTCCATATGTTGCGGGCTGCAGCGGGTGCCTGCTCTAGAACAGTGCCAAGAGGAACCAATAGCAATGCAGAACAGTGCCAAGATGAGATAACAGGAAAGCAGAAGTCGGGCCAGATTGGGCTGATGAACGATGGTGTTACCGTGACGCGGTAGGCCGAGTTACACAGGAAGGAATATATCATTCAGATTCCAATTTCGAGGAATAAATCATTCCTGTCTGAGCGTCTGTGGGGTTGTTGGTTATGGATCCAGTATAATAGGAGCACAGCTAGGGACAGGAAAGAGCTATATTTGGGTCTCCATTAGGGCTGGGCGATATGGAAAAAAACAATATCATGATAAAGATTACTTTATATCACGATAACGATATATATCACGATATAGCACAATTATATACATTTTCAGTTATTCTCTTTATTTGCTCTTTATTTTTTCATGCCGCAAAGCAACCTTTCTTTTAAATTGATCTTTATATTCTTATTTTTGCAGTTACATTAACTTATAGTGTGTATTGTGACAACATGAAATGCAATTAAATGATATTCAATTGTATAAAATGGATAAAATTACTATCACGATATAAACGATATAGAAGAAAGGTCACGATATACACTTTTATATCACGATAACGATATATATCGTCATATTGCCCAGCCCTAGTCTCCATGTGCACTGTTTGTGACCATGACATTTCATTCAGCATGGATCTGGCGAAACTGTTGAGAACATGCCGTATGTAATCCTATCCTTCCCTGTCCTTCCTCATCCCAGGATTTTCAGGTGCTTATTTTCCTGAAAGCAATAACCTTCAAGACCGATGGAGATATGCTGTAGACTCCAGTTAAGGTCATTGATAGAAAAAAACAAATAGGCAACTAACTTTTTTTTACGTTTAACTGGCTTGAATTGTTTTACAGTGTAAGTGTTATGTAATGTATTGCAATGTAATGTATTGCAATGTAAAGTATTGTAATATTCCCCAGGAATGGAAGATCAGCCGTCTGTCATATGAGTACGACTCGGAGCCCTTTGGTAAGGAGCGCGACGCAGCCATCCAGAAGCTGGCCAGCGAGGCCGGGGTCGAGGTGACCGTACGGATATCCCACACACTCTACGATTTGGACAAGTGAGTAGCACATGCACACACACACACACACACACACACACACACACACACACACACACACACACACACACACACACACACACACACACACACACACACACACACACACACACACACACTATGATTTTGACAAGTGAGTGTACAGTGTAATGTAATTTTGACAACTGAGTCTCTAGGTAAAACACACACACGTTTGTTACTTTGGTAACAAAAAACTACCACCTAGACTAAGTCCCCAGACTTACCCTGGAAACAAGCACCTACCACCTTGACTAGGTCCCCAGAGTCACCCAAGCAACAAACACCTGTCAGCCTAAGCCTTAAGTGTCTCTTGATAACACATACGCAAACACACACGTGCACATGCACAGATATCCCATATGCTGTATGTTTTTGATAACTGAGTCTCTAGGTAACACATACGCAACTACACACATGCACTAACACACAAACATGCATGCGCTCGCACAAACACACACAGATATCCCATATGCTGTATGTTTTTGATAACTGAGTCTCTAGGTAACACGCACACACACACACACACACACACACACACACACACACACACACACACACACTGAGATCACTCACACACTGAGATCACCCACATGCTGTATGATCTGGGCGAGTGGTTCAGAGTGAGTCACATATCCACCATTATCCAGGAACTGGCACAGCACGCTTACACACACACACACACACACACACACACACACACACACACACACACACACACACACACACACACACACACACACACACACACACACTGGCAAGTTTCAGTACACAAGCTAGTCATCTGACATGTGTTTGCATGAGCTAGCCAGTCTATACTCCCTGGTGGCATCTCTGCCAAATTGGGCACATCCTCAGAATATCAAGATGGCAGATACTGTAGATGAAAATCTGCATCACTGCCTCCGACATCGGCATGCAAACCCAAGTCGGTTGAAAATACCTTCAGGGAGAGGTGGCGTTTGAAAATTATTTTATGGATGATGGGCGATAAGTTGGACAATTTCCGGCTGCAAGGACTTTTTTTGTATTTGCTTTTGCACTCTTTGCCAGGCGTGCTCTTGTCTTCTCTATCATTAAAAAAGAGCAGTGTGATCTGAGGTAAACTTTCCCATTGTAGTAGGTTATGATTAGGCCTTCTCTCTTACCATCCAGCATGCATAATTGCTCTCAATCCTTTGATAATTAAAAGTGAATTCCAAGCGCAAGTCATTTATTAGGTCTAGAAAAAATAAAGTCCATCCAAAATAAATGCTCGTCAACTTCCAGACAATACTCTTTCAACCCACTATCACAAATAAAATAGATCAAAGGCAGTCTGAATGAGGATCAAAGAACCTAAACAGAATTAAAGGATTAGATAGCAATCAAATACTCTAAACTTTAATCATCATCAAAGGATAGACACTTTGCCTTAGATGCCAATAGAAACAAAACATAAAACCATCAGCTTCCTCAGTAGCAGACACAGAGAGGGCTAAACATGACTAGACACATCCTCCTGTTTGTACACACATGGACTTTGGTCATGCACAGCCTGGGAGTCAGCCAACAACGGCACGGCCGCATGGGCATTCCACTTTGAAGCTGATAAAGGAAGAAAAAACAATCAGGGGTGCATTTCTTGAAACCGTAGTTGCTAACTATGTTAGCTACTTTGCTGTTTGCAATGCAATTTCCTATTAACAACTATCCAAGTTGCTAACTAGCTAACAACTGCGATTTTGAGAAACGCACCCCAGATCTGTTGGACAAACAGTGATCATGGTTAAGTACAATAATTTGGGATGTCCTGGGAAAAAAAGTAATAAACTACTGGTGTAGTGAGCAACCGATGTTGAAGAGGTTGGTCTGGGAGAAATATCAAATAGTTTATGACAGAAATAATGTGACAGCTGCTAAGAAATACCCTAAAACATCAATATCAACAGCCACAGTGCAGGGGTGAACATATTGTACTCTACTATTTAACGTTGACCCAGAGAGCAGAAATACAGAAGCATTACCACACATGCAAAAAAGGCCATCAGCAGTAAGAATATGAAGGCCAGATTGAAATGTGCACTGAAGTACAGCGATGATCCCTAAAGGACCACAATCATATGGACTGATGTGACATTAATGAATTGATCTCTACCAAGTCCTGGAAAGGTCAACGTATGGAAAAAGGAAAGGAAGTGTGTATAGCAGGGGTCCCCAAACTAAGGCCCGGGGGCCGGATGCGGCCCGCCAGGCCCCTTTGACCGGCCCTCCACCTCTCTGCATCTCACCATTTGAACTGGCCCAGAGAAGCAATCCTCACAGAAAAAAAAGATAAAATATATTTATCAACAGGCCTTCCTACAGTTTAATTTTCACCAACTTAGTGTGAATCACCAGAAGTTTCTTGTCTTGATAGTTTCTCACTGTAATAGGCATACCATTTCTATTGTATCACTCCTAAACTGTCAATCACCATATGTTTCTAACCTTTCCTTGCTATTTTCACGTTTTTTGGAAATTAAAAGGAATACCTGTGACATTTCAAATTGAAAAACATGTGAAGTACTCACTCACTTCTTTTGCAAATCACTTGCAATAATGAGCTATTTTGTGCTAGAAATTATTAATGAAGGAAGCGAAGGACAGCACTCTTCAGATTTTTCTCTGTTTATTCGCCTACGAACGTTTCGGGCAGAGCCCTTCTTCAGCGTGTAATGGCGATTGCCGTGCTAGAAATTATGGCTATAACAGGCAGTGGCCTAGTATACAGCCCACATTATTGACTCCGGCCCCTGATCACAGTCAGGAACGATAATGTGGCCCCCAGAGAAAAAAGTTTGGGGACCCCTGGGGTATGGCGTGAAGCAGACAGGCTCATCTGTGAATGGTGGTAGAGGTAATGTCATGGCCTGGGCATGCATAACTGCTTCTGATGCTCGCTCACTCTCTCTCTCTCTCTCTCTCTCTCTCTCTCTCTCTCTCTCTCTCTCTCTCTCTCTCTCTCCCTCTCTCCCCTTCCCTCCCCCTGCCCTGCTCTTGCTCCGGCTCCAGGATCATAGAGTTGAATGGGGGCCAGTCTCCGCTGACCTACAAGCGTTTCCAGACGTTGATCAGCCGCATGGCCCAGGTGGAGATGCCGGTGGAGACCATCACGCCCGACCTCATGGAGCGCTGCTTCACGCCCATTGCAGACGACCACGACGACAAGTTTGGAGTTCCCTCACTAGAGGAGCTTGGTGAGTCCAAGGGTGTGGTTGTGGGACTGTGGGTGTGCGTGCATGCGAGTGAGCATGCAGGGTTGCCAGATGAGGCTGATGATTTCCAGCCCAAAAAATGCTCAAAACCCGCCTGGAAGCACTAAATCCCGCCCAATTCTATTGATTTCTATGGCCAAAATTGGGCGGGTTTTTCTGCAAAATACAATTTTTACCCGGGGACAACCATCCCAAGCAGCTCAATTGGGCGGGAAACAGTCCAATCTGGCAACACTGTGAGCATGTGTCTTTTCTGCATTCCTCCAAAACATCCAAATCACATGATTTGGATGCCTGACATTGGATGTGTGTTTTCATGTCTTGCTAACGCACTGTTGTGTTATATGCAGCGTTTGCAAATGTGTGTAGTGCTGCATGTGCCATTTAGAATCCCATGCTGCATTAGTGTGTGTGTGTGTGTGTGTGTGTGTGTGTGTGTGTGTGTGTGTGTGTGTGTGTGTGTGTGTGTGTGTGTGTGTGTGTGTGTGTGTGTGTGCGCGCGTGTGCGTGTGTCTGTGTGTCTGTGTGTCTGTGGGTGCATGTGTGTCTGCACAGGTGTATACAGGTTGTCATAATGCAGGTATGAATGTGCATGCACCAGTATGTTTATGCAGGTATGCGGGCATGCCATTCTGATTAGAAATGTTGAATTGTGGCCCTGCAGGTTTTGAGACAGATGGGCTGAGCACAGCGGTGTGGCCGGGGGGAGAGTCAGAAGCACTTACCCGCCTCGAGAGACACCTGGAGCGGAAGGTGAGGTCACACCCCAACCCTGAGGGCTCTAGGGAGGATGGTGGCCTGGTAATTACAGTAGAGTGGATGATTCCCCCAGAGAATTTAATTTGTGTGTACATGACTGTGTAAAACACTATGTGTCCAAAGCTAAGCGATTGACAATGTTCCAGAGAACCAGGTTAACTGTGTCTTGCTTGTCTATCACAGAATGTGAATGTCATCAAATGTCACAAGATGCCATGTTGTACGATTAAATCAAACTGTGGAAAGTAGATTTGTGCTGGAGAAGTGTCTTGGACCCTCACTCCTCTTTGACAGTTTTTTTCTGCCTCAGCTTGAATTGTTTCTTAGCTTTTCTGCAAGTAAGGATTGGTAAATTCATCACTGCCTCCAGGCCCTTTTACTGTAATAGTACCTAATGTGTATTCCCTCTCTTTTATCTTCTCTCTCTCTCTCTCTCTCTCTCTCTCTCTCTCTCTCTCTCTCTCTCTCTCTCTCTCTCTCTCTCTCTCTCTCTCTCGTCTGCTCTGATGTCTCTTGTGCAGGCGTGGGTGGCCAACTTCGAGCGTCCCAGAATGAACGCCAACTCCTTATTGGCCAGCCCCACAGGCCTGAGCCCCTACCTGCGCTTCGGCTGTCTCTCCTGCCGCCTCTTCTACTCCAAACTCACAGACCTCTACAGAAAGGTCAGCTATTCAGACATTAAAATGTAATACTGTACGTTTGTAAAGTCAGATTAGAGTTTTAATTCATACAGTTGATTCTTTTTGCAAGGTGAAGCTACACTTTATTATGAAATGATTTAAGGTTCAATACACTTGTGTGCTTCAAGAATTTAGCGTTTGCATTCACAAAACTATTTTTGTTTTCCTGAAAGCATTAAACACATATGTGTATCTACTGTATTCAAGTGAATAAGAACAGCGCACCCCTGCTCCCCCTCAACCTCCAGTTTAATCTTGGCATCTGTGTGTGTATGTTTGTCTGTCTCTTTGTCTGCCTGTTTATCTGCCTGTCTGTACGTCCACAGGTAAAGCCACGTTCCCCGCTCCCCCTCAACCTCCAGTTTCTCTGTCTGTCTGCCTGTCTGTCTGTCTGTCTCTTGGTCTGGCTGCCTACCTGTTTATCTGTCTGTCTGTCCTCACGTTCCCCCACTCCCCCTCTACAGCCAGCTGTTTAATCGTATGTGTGTGTTTGTCTGTCTGTCTGTCTGTCCACAGGTAAAGAAGAACAGCGTCCCGCCGCTCTCGCTCTACGGCCAGCTGCTGTGGCGCGAGTTCTTCTACACGGCGGCCACCAACAACCCGCGATTCGACAAGATGGAGGGCAACCCCATCTGCGTGCAGATCCCCTGGGACCGCAACCACGAGGCGCTGGCCAAGTGGGCCGAGGGACGCACCGGCTTCCCCTGGATCGACGCCATCATGACCCAGCTGCGGCAGGAAGGCTGGATCCACCACCTGGCGCGCCACGCTGTGGCCTGCTTCCTCACCCGCGGAGACCTGTGGATCAGCTGGGAGGAGGGCATGAAGGTACTGTACTGTGTACTGGCACTTCACTGTAAACATATGACACAAGACTCTTAAATACCAACAAACACAGAATGTTATGTCTCTTTAATGACTTTTGTGGGCCCATTCTTATATTTGGCCTAGGGCCCCAAAAACGGCTAGATCTGCCCCTGTCACCACCTCTGCACTCATTTAATGTCATTTAATTCGTAACAGGTGCTGCAATGTGGGTCCATGTGATCTGGTGTGTGTATAAAGTGCTGTACCTCTCTATACACTGTAAAATATTGCAAACAGTTACATGGAAAAAGTTAGGTGCCCTGCTGCCTTAAGTTTGTAAGTTAACTCAATTTGAGAAAGTCTCAAGTTGACCTAAGCCTTGAGTTGAGTTAACTTACAAACGTCAGGCAGCAGGGCACCTTACCTTTTTTTTAGATGTAATTGGCTTGCAATGTTTTACAATATACTGGCACTATGGGCAGTCTGCAAAAGTCTGCATTATTACCAGCCCTAACCGCTTACCCATGACTGTGTGTGTGTCCATCCCTAGGTGTTTGAGGAGTTGCTGCTGGATGCGGACTGGAGTGTGAACGCGGGCAGCTGGATGTGGCTCTCCTGCAGCTCCTTCTTCCAGCAGTTCTTTCACTGCTACTGTCCAGTGGGCTTCGGCCGACGCACAGACCCCAACGGAGACTACATCAGGTAGGGGCGCGTGCGCACACACACACAGACACACACACAGACACACACACAGACAAACACACACACACCGACACACTCACACACTACAGACCCTAACGGAGACTACATAAAGTAGGCACACACACACACACACACACACACACACACACACACACAGACCCCAACGGAGAGTACATCAGGTAGGCACACACACACACCACAGGCACAAAAATCGCCACATTATCACACTTCTGTATTGTACTGTACATAAGCTTAGGGTTCTCGGCTAGCCTTTCCTTTCCTCCTACTGTGCCTTTTCCTACTTAGAGGCTTTAATTGAGTTTAACTGTGAATGCCAAATGAAAATCAGCAGCTGAAAGTACAGGCCACGAGAGCTCAAAATGTCTTTGCCAAAGTAATTAAACAAGAATTGGAATGGGAGCTCTCTGGTGGGCGGATGATGGCCATTTTGTCTTGACAGTTTTACTGTGTTTGGATCCAGCCCCTATTCGGCTTCAGATGCATACTACTTGAACTTGACATTCAAATTGAGTTTAGACTGGAAATGGACTTCTCCATTGACTTGGCATATTATCTGCAATTAGGAAAGACAATTATATTGTATTATAACGTGTATGTACCCATGTGCGTGTGTGTGCACGTACGCGCCCAGATTCACAGTAAATTCACAGTGCATTCCTCCTTCTTGTTTTCCCCATCCCGTCTCTCCTCAGGCGCTACTTGCCGATCCTCCGGGGTTTTCCCGCCAAGTACATCTACGAGCCGTGGAACGCCCCCGAGGCGGTCCAGAAGGCAGCTAAGTGCATCATCGGCGTGCACTACCCCAAGCCCATGGTCAACCACGCAGAGGCCAGCCGCGTCAACATCGAACGCATGAAGCAGATCTACCAGCAGCTGTCCTGCTACAGGGGGCTAGGTCAGTACCTCATTACATTACATTATATTACACTCAGGGCTCTAAATTGACTTTTTTCATCACCTGCCAAAATGGCTCGTAGATGGTAGCCCCTTAATGCACGCCGTACCTCCAGTGGCATGCTGTTGAAAGTTGAAAGTTAACTACCATAGTACTACAATACTATGACATGACACAGGGCTTTTAGTAATGCTCTACCACTTGGTCATTGCCATTCTGGTAACAGCAAATTTGTAATGCTGTGTCTTAATGGGTTAATCTTACTGGTCAAATACTTGTTATTGGATCAAAGTGGCTAGTAAGTTTTGTTTTCTACCAGCCAAACAGAAATTTCACCTGCATTTGGCCGGTTGGCCGGGTGTTAATTTAGAGCCCTGATTATATTACATTACATTAAGATGAGCCTTTTATGCAAGCTATTGGTTGACGTCCTCTGTTGAACTTTCTCACTGAACCCCAGACAATTGGTGCCTTTGCATGGCAGCTTTCACAGTCGGTGTGTGAATGTGTTCAAAGAACTTTGAGTCAACTTTGTGGTTGGGATATTGTGCTATAAAAATGTAAATACATGTTGAAAATACACTTTCTACCGCACTCCATGGCTGATGTGCCCCTGAGCAAGGCACCTAACCCCATATTGCTTTAGGGACTGTAACCAATACCCTGTAAATAACCACCCAGGTAGCAAAGTTTATCTGGTCCATGGTTGGCCCGATCCTTTTTTCGCCAGTGAAAACAGTCGGTCCGATTCTGGCTTTGTCCGCGGCCCAATAATGGTCCTATGACCGTATGCCGACAGTGTCGGCTCAGTGTTGGCTCAGTTACTGCATGAGACTGACAGTTATTTTCAGTGTCGGCAGAGTGTTGGCTCAGTTAGGCTAGCCTACTGCATGAAGTGACAGTTATTTTCAGTGTTCTATGAAGTGTTGGCTGAGTCACGGTAACCAGTGTTCCAGCCGAGCCGACTCTCAGCCGACAGTGCCGACATTCTGCCAAGTTTGGGCCGACTGTTCTTAACGTTTTTTGCTACCTGGGCAGTGTTGGGAATAACGGCGTTTAAATAAACGGCGTTACTAACGCCGTTACATTTTTCAGTAACGGATAATCTAACTAATTATTCTTACTGTCAGTATAACGCCGTTACAATTTCATACACTCCGTTACTGCACGTTACTGTTTTAGGGTAGCCTATGTGTCGTCACCTTGCGTTCTATTACCAAAACCTCTCCATATGGTCATATGGCCACGTTCGCCGCTGCCATTCACCCAGTAGAAGTCAGAAAGAGGGACAGAATGAGTGTGTGTGTGCTGCTTGGTGAACAGTGTTTGTCTGATCCCAGGATTATTGCGTTTGCGTCCGGATAGGTGGCTACCCGCATCACCGGGGCTGAATGGAGGGAGCGCAAGCTAACATTACCAGACCCACTTCTCTCACCCCTAATTCCTCCACCAATACCTGTATGGACACTACGACTGCATTCGCCACTACCACCGACTCACTTGAGATAGGATAAAGTCACCGAGTGAGTTTAAATGTGTGTGTGTGCTTAGAGAACATCCTTGCTTCGCATGTCGGCATCACTGCCTTCGGAAGTTTCGCCGCGGTAAACAAAAAGTGCTCGTCCGATCATTATCCTCCTCGTGAGATAAAAATGGTCCTTCAGAGTCAGAATAGGTAAATAACATGCTCAGAACTTCATCATAATTCAACTTCTCACTAACCACGATGAAATAGCTCGCTGATAGTTCGCTGATAACAACACAAACTCAACTCGCACGCTTCGAGACAAAGACGCAAAGTGGCTACTTCCGCATTTTGTGGTCGCGTCACAGGTCGCGTCATTTACTGCTTCACGAGTCTGTGAACTACAAAATGACGTAATCGTAGTCTTGTTTGAAAGGGTAGCATTTAGTAATAATTAAAATGTAAATACTACATTTAGTAGTAATTTAAAGTTGGATTTAACATGCACATTTTCAGTTGAATTTAAATAAGCCTATTAAAATGTGTTATTTTCTTTTATAAAAAAAAAATATATATTTTGTCCATCCAGTGGCTTTGGTTTATTATGTTGCAATAAATTGTTGTTTGTAACGTCACCTGTCTTTACCGTCCTTCTCTATGTGGTTTATGAAACATGGTCGGGGGCGAGTAACGCAATAGTTACTTTTACTGGTAACTAGTTACTTTGATACCGGAGTAACCCAGGAAGTAACTCAGTTACTTTTTTGGAGAAGTAACTAGTAACTAGTAACTAGTTACTTTTTCAAAGTAACTTGCCCAACACTGTAAATAACTAAGTCGCTTTGATTAAAAGTGTCAGCTATGTGCATTGTAATGTACTGTAATATCTTTGGATGAAAACTCAAAATAAAGTCTGCGACACCAAGCTTCTGTTTCTCTTTAATATAGTGATGTTTCGGGCAGCATGCCCTTAAAGACTTTATTTTCAGTTTCATATGACTTTGCTAGTACTGTGCCCAATCTTTTTGAGATGAATGTGCGTGTTTTTTTTCTTTGTTAAACATGTAATATCTTTGGCCCAAAGGCTTGCTGGCTACGGTGCCATCTAACTCCAACAGCGCTGGAGACGGGACGGCAGCCGGACCCTCCTCAGCAGACAGCCCTCAAGAGGGCACGTCAGTTGCAGGTACACAATAGTCCAAAAATCTTCATAAGAGTAAGAGTAATGTAGCACATCCCACCTCGCTAAGGACAGGTGCGGGACATTAATGTACAAGCAATGAATATGCGTCTTAGATAATCCATTAAAAAACAAATGTGTGTGTGTGTGTGTGTGTGTGCGCCACAGGTGGCTCCATGATGGTACTGCAGGTCCCTGCCCTTACCCAGGGGGAGGTGGCCACAGGTGCCCACGGAGAGCTGCTCCATGCTGATCACACCAGCTACCAGCACCAGCAGCACGGTGAGCAGTGACACACACACACACACACACACACACACACACACACACACACACACACACACACACACACACACACACACACACACACACACACACACACACACACTTACACACTTAGTATCATAACTAATCTCTCTACTGTAATGTGTTTGTACTGTAGGGTACTTGGTTGGAGAGTCTCCAGCATGTCAAAGACCACAGGCCCACGGTACATCACAGAGAGGTCAGTGGCACATCATGTGTTTGCATTAAGTCATGTACCATATTTCCCAGACTGTTAGTCACACCTGAATATACAGTAAGTTGTACCAGTCCAAAAAATGCATAATGAAGAAGAACAAAACACATACAGTTAGTTGCACAGGAATGCAAGTCACAACATTGGCCACACCTAGCACATTGTTCAAGCCCCCACTTGTGAACTTGTTAGCCTTGTTTGGACTTTTGAACATTGATGACAGGTACTGTGGGCACAAATGCTAGCACAAAAAACAAGATTGACCCGAACTGACAGCATGATACTTAAGTAAAGAATAAACTAAAACAAAAAATAAACAAAGATCTGAAACTATATATTTTCAAATATACACGTAAGTTTAAGGACTATCCAAAGTATAGAAAAAAGTGTGATGTATAGTCTGAAAATACAGTCTGGGTGCCCTAATGGGCATGCATAATGTTTTTACACATTTCATCATATTGGTACTTCAAGATGTATCTTGTTGAGCATGGGCTATTTAAATAAAGTTTTACAAAACGTCAAAATACTGAATTTGGAGTGGCTCCCATAACATAATCTTCTGTGTGTTTTATATGTGCAGGGCGGGGAGGCATGGGCCAGGGCAAGAGAGCCAGTGAAGACTCCGCTGCCGGCAGGTCCAAGATCCAAAGGCAGACCAGCCACTAGCTTCCAGGAGAACCAGCACCACCACCAGCACCCAGTCATGGGCAAAATGGATTTATTAGTTACAATCTAGGGCCACATTATTCCAAATGACCTCATCCAGATGAGCATTTATCAAGCGAATCACCTGACTGAATTGGACAGGTAAAACCAAGGTCATTTGAAATAAGTGGAACTGGATGGTAAATCATGAATCCATTTTGCCCATCATCACTGCCAACACCTGATCCACTCACACAGGGGTGCAGCTGCCGGGTAGAAGGGGGACATGTACACACACACACACACACACACACACACACACACACACACACACACACACACACACACACACACACGACCCCCAAATTCCTGAAACACATGAATGGCATCCTTGGCATCCTTGGCATCAGAGCTGCAACCCTGCACTCTTTCACACACAGGGCATCCTCAATTGTTTTTCTCAGTCAGTCTATCTGGTGCATTTTCAGATCAACCTACAAGGTTTCCCTTAAGATCTGTAAGCAGCAATACAAGCAGCACACATTTTGGAAAATTGGAACTCGACAAGCACAATGTTTTATAGTGCCATGCCAGTGACTCTAGTAGTACATGCCTGCATGTCGGTTGGTCCATCAGTTGGCCAGAAACCCGTTAGCTTTTTGGAGGATGTTGACTGTGTCATACGTACAGTAGGTCAGACTGTGGACCATCTGTGAACATTGTGTAAACATGCTAGGCCAATAGTAATTGATTATTCAATGCAGTGTTATTATTGTGTACAGTAAACGGCACCAGAGTGTATGATCGGAGAATTTTAAGAAATATAATTTTGACCTGAGTCTGAGGAATCATCTGAAGTGACTGAGAAAAAAAAAGCTGTCATCAATGGAGGATGGCAAAAGTCCTGGCACAAGGAAACCCTGTGCCTGTGTAATTATTGTACATGTCTTGTGTTTATTATGGTGGCTAACCCTACCCCTGATCACCCATGTAGTCATCATCATCAGGGTCCTTGCAGGACTTGTACTTAAACGTGCACTGTGTAGGATTTGCCTACTAAATATTCATGAAAAAGAGCAAATGATTGAATTGGCAGCATACATTTTGCTACAAATGCTAAAATGCTAAACTTACACAGAGGACCTTTGAGTTCAATACTAGCCCTGTGTTCTGGAGGTGTTCCTTTTATCTATTGTGCAGCTCATTTACTGTACATAATTTCTCTTTCTCATTAAAGCGAATATGTAAAGCAATGTTTTCTTTTCAAAAAGGAGAAAAATGTTCTCTGGGCTTCAATAATAACATATTTACCTAGGCCTCCTAAGTATTCCTGGGCATTGTTATGTGTATTTAATCTGGTTTTGGCCTTCAATTATATTTTGATATGATGGTTTTGGTACAAAATGGTGCTTTGGTGAAGGCACATCAGAAATCTCAGGAAGCGTAGGCCAATAGATGAGAATATTTCGACAACCGTTTCTAGAGACATTTTTATTTTTGAGAGAATAAAAGCTTTTCCTACCCTTAATGTTCCTGTACCTCAGAGAAGAGATGAGTGCAGTTGTCATTTATGACATCCATTAATGACAGCTCCAACAAGGACAGAAAACCAGCATTTTTTTCCAATGGAGATTTTAAATATATACATTTTGTTTTCCGGTATGTTTACTGATAACTTTTTTTTACGGCTTTGTATATGACTGAAAACAAAGGTTTATGATATTGTCATTGTTATTGTTTTTTTTACTGTTGGAGGTAGCATCATGAAATGTACATAATTATGTAATTAATTTCATCATTATACCTGTACATAGACATCTGCAACATACTATTGGACACTATACTGCTGTGATTTCATAGTGTGACCTGTTGCTCTATCTTTTGTACTACTGTAAGTTCTCTGTTTAATAACAAATTATCCTCCCAAATGTTTAAATGTTATTATGGTCCAATGTGAGGCGTTTGGGAGAGTTATCCACTGTACTCTGATTTTTCAGACCTTGGGCTGAATTTGGAAATAAATAATCATTTGAACTCTGTTACAACATTGTTTTGTCATTTTATTCCTGTTTACTAAATAAGACTGATTGTACATGTGGCTACCTTGCATGAATAAGCAGTTGTGTGTAGCCTAGTTAAGATGGATTGGTCACGTTTGGCTAAGAATGCGCAGCAAAACGTGTCTCACGCGGCACATCACAAATTGATCCCAGGTTTCCGCATCGCAGTCTAGTAACTCGAATAACTCGTTTGTCGAGATGAGAACCATGGTATACGCAACAGCATCCAGCTGTTGAGTGAATTCAACCAAACCAGCTGTAGTCGATCAATTAAAGTCAACCAATCGCAGCACGTCTACAAAGGGCGTTTTGAGGAAGGAGTAGCCGAGTTCGACGAAACCAGCAAATGGAAAGATGAAACCGATACGACTGATTGCAGCAGCTTGCACCAACATGGGTATCGGTAAAGACGGGCATCTTCCATGGGACTTACCGTAAGACTCATTCATTTGTGTGTGCATGCCATGTGGATGTGCGTACAGTAGCCTATTTCTGTTGTATAATTTAGGCTATGTCTTGAAATGACGTGCTGTAGGTTTCCTGTTACGCACATCAAAGCATCTTCCAGCATACAAACTGTTACTTGGGGACTGTAACCAAACACCGAATGCACTGATAAATACATATCCTGTTCTTTTAGGAAAGAATTTCAGTTTTTCCTCAACACTATTTCAACTGTCTCGGCATCAGGTAGGGAGGTTATCTGGATCAATATGTTTTGCGTTCGTCAAGTTAATTATTTCCATATAATTTTACCCTGAGATAAAGCTCCCCTTTTGTACTCCAGGAAGAAAGAACCTGTTGATTTGGGGAAAGGCGAGCTGGTTCTCTTGCCCTCAGCGCGTGTTCCCTATTCCCAACACCATCCACGTGGTTCTGAGCAGGTCATTAAGGTAAACATATTTCAACCATTTTGGTTAAATGCACGCGCGTTGGCAGTGGTCCTCAATCTTTTTTTTAATAAACGTCCCATGGACCTCATCATAACAAGCCCCAAGACCACAATGCCCATTTGACCTCATCGTGATCCTGCCAACGCCCCCCTTAGTATTAAATAATAAAATGGACTTATGTCCCCCAATGACAACTGATAGCCGCCGCCCCTCTCGTCTGTATCCCTCTCAACGCCCCCTGAGGCTCCCCATCGCCCCCTGGGGGCTGTAGAGCTACAGGTCATATAATAACGTGTAAAATACAAATGCTTTGCAACAAGATCAGAAGAGAAAAACAACGTGGCCCATCGCCTTAACAAATTTCCTACACATCACCAACATTTTGCACCATAGGTTAACGTTGATCAACGTAAGTGGATGTTCCTTTGTCAGTGTTTCCCAACCTTGAGTACCCCCGCATGCTCTATATGTCTTTCAATTTGGCTATGCTCCACACATTTGTTTGTTTGTTTTTTTCCCCCACATAACGCCCACAGTGTTCTCACCTACTGTAACCCTAGTGGTACACATACCCCTTGCCTGGTTGGGAATCACTGCTTTATGTTTCAATCTCTCATCATACCGTGTGTGTGCGCGTGTGTGTGTGTGCGCGTGTGCGTGTGTGGTTCCCAGCGGTGTGCCGGAGGGGGCCCAGCATCTCTGTGGAGACTTCCCCAGTGCTGTGCAGCTGGCGTCCCAGAGGGAGCTGGCTGAACTGGTGGAGGCCATCTGGGTCTTGGGGGGACCCTCCGTATATCAGGTGAGGTGCATTGAAGGGAACAACAGCATTGAAATAATGGGGGTTTTTGTGTGTGTGTGTGTGTGGGGGGGTGGGGGGGGGTGGGTTAATAGTTATATAGTTAATTTTCCTGGTAAGTAGTTACTTTTCTAGTGGAGTAAGAGAGAGGAGACATACCATTACATTTAGCTTTCATTCAAAACTACTCAGCTAGTTGTTTACTGGGTATTGGTTACAGTCCCTGAAGCAACGTGGTGGGTGTGTCTTGGTCAAGGTCACATCAGCCATGGATGAAGGTGTATGGAGAGGCAAGGTTGGGACAGACCTCACCTGCCTTTGATCGAAAGACAAACGTCCTTGTAAGTGTGAGGGGGTGATGAAAGTCCCAGTTGCAAATTCTCATGGTCACTGTGACGCATAATGAGAGGTGTGAAAAGTAAAAGTTTGGAAATAAATAAATAGTTTCCTCCCAACACAGGTAACTTATTGGAGTAACCAGTAGACTTATGTTATGTACTTGTCTTACTATCAGTTGTCTCTGTGGTGGTTGGATCAAATTTGTGGTGGGTTCTTTTTAGGTTTTTGGTGTTTTTCAGTAACAACACGGTCTATATAGTACCTCATTAGGTACAGTACAATGGAGTCAGAGATTCTTTAAGTATATAGAGATATGCCAACATAATAGGTTTCTATGGGCACCTAACGCGACCAGGTTCCGATCTGCCTGAAGGGCCGTGTCATAATGCTCCTACAATGAATAGAACAGTCCTTAGGTCTGCCTAGGTCTGCCTAAGGGGGGCCATAATAGAACCAGGAAACAATGGGCCAATGGAACCTCTCTCTCTCTACTCTCTCTGATGGAGTGCTCATGTGGTCGTGTTGTACTTACACCATGAATTTACTTTGACTTTACTTTCGACACCTCTGCACATAATGCACACAACTGAAGAGGGCAGCCGATCACATGCACCAAGGTAGCAGTGCGGACGGGGAGTACCAGAGACGTTAGAACTAAGAAATTCTTTGGGCAGTACCACCAGAGAGAGTAGAGAGAGAGAGGTTCCATTGGCCCATTGTTTCCGGGTTCTATTATTGCAAGGGGGCGAGGGGGGAAATCCCCCTTTAGGCAGACCTAGGCAGACCTAAGGACTGTTCTATTCAATGCTAGGAGTATTATGACACGCCCATTTAGGCAGACCGGAACCTGGTCATGTTAGGTGCCCATAGCAACCTATTACATTGGCATATCTCTATATACTTAAAGAATCTCTGGTACCACCTTGGAATCAGAGACCGGAAACCGCGCATCAGGAGTGCGTTTCTCAAAAGCTTAGTTGTTAGCCAGTTAGCCACGTGGGAAGTTGCCAAAGGGAAATTGCATTGCAAACAACAAAGTAGCTAACATTGTTAGCAACTGTGGTTTCAAGAAATGCCAGAGAGAATTTATAGAGTATAGGTAGAAAGGCTATGGAAATGCTCCCGTGATGCTACCAGTCCAGCCCCCCATCCGCTTGTCCATATCCAGAGCCATGGAGTTAAGAGTTGTGACAACCAGAGGACTCGGAAATAGATTTGCCACTTGCTTCAATGTAGTGCATAAGCCACATTCTTTCATAGACATTCTATCACAGAACCACTAGTTCTTCATAACAAGGCAAAATTAAGGAGAAAACCAGCTACATTTCTGGGGAGCTGCCAACAAATATATGCACTTGCAATCAGCTATTTTTTTTTCATCAAATTTTTATTATGATTATTGTTATAACAGACTTACAAAATTACAAATCACATAAAATTGGAAAAAGAGGGAGGGGCAGGGGAGACAGGACTTGACAAACATGACCAGACACGTAATGCAATCAGCTTATTTATGATTGATGAAATTTTGCTGACATCACGAAAATCTGTAAAATAACACCTATTTTAGGATGGGGGCTATAGGAACCGTCCTGTATTTAGTGATAAAAGTGTGGTTTCCGTATTGAGCTGAAACGGGACACGGGGCGTTATAATGCGTTAAAAATGCAGGAAATGACTAACCTGATAAACCAGCCTAAATGTGAGAGCGGGTGGTGCTGGTTTACTAGGCTAGGAAATGACATCTAAGAAAAGCAAATTAAAACATTGCTGTAAATGGGACATATAGACCTACTGTATACAGTCATATTAAAGTGAATTTAACTCAGAAAAGCAAGGTGTTCTGTGCACTGTACAACTAATGAAGCACTGGGAGAGTTCAGTTGGACAGTGCACAAAACACCATGCTATTCTGACTGTATAGGCCTATAGGTCCCATTTACTGCAATATTTTGATTTGACCAAAACTGTGAGAGTCAAGACTTTCAGCCTGGAAGTGCTGCACAGTGTTTACTGGTCACTGCAAATTGAGAGACCGTAGGCTAAACCTTGCAGGAAGGCTTCAATCCTGCCAAGTATGCAGGATTATAGTTCATGCCAGATTACGCTGGAGGGAATGACTAATTACTCGTCTGACTGAAACGAGGTAGTGTTTACAAACACGGCAGTCTAAATAGGCTACTGTTAACCTGTGTTGCATGTTTAGACTTGATACCACTCATTGGTGGCATCACACAGGTGTGTCGAAAGTAAATGTTAATAAAAAGAAACACAGTTTCCCTCCAACGCAGGTCATTTATCTGAGTAACCAGCAAACCTGTGTACTTGATTTAATATCAGCTGACTGCACTGGTTGGATCAAGTTTGGGGTTTGATTTTTAGTGTGATAACAACACACTCTATCTATCCTCATTGGGTACAATGGAGTAAATGGTCTAACCACTTTGTAATATCATGTGCTAGTGTTGTACTACTTACACCATGAATTTACTTTTACTTTGACACCTCTGGTATCAAGACAATCAACAACAGCACATCATGACCGTGCCCAACCGAAGGGTGCTGGTATTGCTATTGGTTGGTATTGGGTGGGATTACCATGACTGTTTGTGTGCCAAACACACATCATCATGTACGTCTAATATTGTGGCAGGGGCCAGAGTATTCCAAGAAATGGTTAAGTGATAAACCTAGCTGAGTTAACATGAAGTTAGAAGTTGCATGAAGTTGGAAATCTGCTAATAGACAGCACACATGTCATTTTGCTAAGAAAATAAGGCTCAGGCCCAGGCTGTTGTATTAGAGGATTTACCACTACCTCAACCTGGACTACTACGTAGCCCCTTAATGCACGCTGTACCTCCTGTGGCACACTGTAATAGACATTGAAAGTTATAACTTTTTATTTGTGATCAGGAAGCTTTGGAGCACCCCTGGTGTGACCTGGTCTACCTCACAGACATCATGGCGGAGTTTGACTGTGACGTCTTCTTCCCACGTTTTGACCATAACGTGTTCAGGAAACAAGATAGGTAAGATTTTGGAACTTGGATAACGTGCAATGTCGAATTACACGAGACAGAATTATTTTTATGGTGGAGTGTGTGATAGAAAGTTCATTCAGAGTTGTGTAGTAATGAAGTAAAACTACTTACTAGAAGTAACTTACTAAAATGCAATATAGGAGAACTACTACTAGAAGTACTAAATGCAGTATTGTAGAACTACTACTAGAAGTACTAAAATGCAGTATCTGTACTTTTTTGGAGTATTATTTGTTCCTCTTACTTCCACTTTTACTTAAAGGGACACTGTGCAGGAATGGTCAAAAAAGCTACTGCAACTATGCTGCTCATTGAAACTGGGATGGCTATAGCCAAATTAGATATTTACATGAAAGTTTACTGAGTAATAAACAAATATTTTCTAGTATGGTCAAAGTAGAGTCATTTTGGCAGCTAAAAATGGCTATTTTTGGAAATTCAAAATGGCGGACCATGGAGAAGATCCCCCTTTTCATGTATGAAAAGCGCAATTTTTCCCGTCATAATGAATACTTAGAATTTGATGGTGGTGGTAAGTATTCATGACAAAGGTAACATTAGTGAATGGGCAGCATGAATTCTGGAAATAAACAACTAAAAATCTCACATAGTGTCCCTTTAAATGTATCGTAAATATGTTGTACACTTTAACCCCAATGCATTTGTATGCTTTGAAGTAAGTAGTTCATGAAAAGTAAAGGCTGGGTAAGTTAACCTGGAGGCAGTGCTTAACCTGTGCATGTGAGAGCCCTTTGCCTTTGCCCTTTGCCTTGATGCATCTGGGCTATTCTGTTGTAAAGTTTACCATTGCACTTTACTTCTGCAGCAGGGACTTTTGTACTTGTACTTTTACTTTCAGAATACAAATAGTAATGTTTAAATACTTCCAGATTTGTCGGAGTGCCATCTGAGGTTCAAGAGGAAAATGGTGTGAAGTTTAAATTCCAAGTTTTCAAGAAGACCTTACCTGACCCTCTTTGACCAGAGCCAAACCCAATAACGGCCTGGACTACAATGAACTGCAATGGACTACCAGATGGGGGGGAAAGCCCTGCACGTCGGAGAGCTCTGTAAAGTCTTCAAATTTACAGTATATCAGTGCTGTGAAAGGGGGAGAATAGGAAAATATCATTTTTATTCGTCCCAAGGGAAATTTGTCTTGGAAAAAAAACCCTGATCCATAAAGTGCATAACTTGTGCGGCCCCATGCATGCAGTTCTTGCATATCATTACAAGACTGGTAGTTTCTAACGACATGAGTTCAATACGTTCACAGACATTGGAATAAAAGAGAACTTACTGTTGAAAAAGAGCTTTATATATTGTACATAAACCAGTGAAAACGTCCATGGGTTGGTTCTGTAAGTAAGAAAGACAACCAGATTGTTTTTTTTCCAGATTTGCTCATTGATATTTGGTGGGCTTTGTACGTAGTATTTGTATTGTTAACTTGTTCACTTGAAAACATTTGTTATGCCTATTCCAAAATAAACTGTCCCGATGATGAATTCAGACCCCCACACATGTACCAAAAACCATCAGACATTCAATATGTCAGTCCTATAAAAAACGATTCAAGTGACAGAGAAGAGACAGACTCATTTGTCTTCACCCCAGTTCCCAACACATTCAGCCCCTACTGTACGTCAGCAGTAGCAGCTCATATGTGATTGCATAACTCTTTAGCCGGGTGACAAGAATGACAGGACAGGGACACGGCTCAGCACAGAGCCACATTAGCGATGCCACCCATTGATGCTGCCCAGCTTAGTCATCAGAGTTTCCCCTTCTGTGCTGTCTGTCACTGGGCCAAGGGGGTGGGATGGTGTGTGCATGTTGAGTGGGGTAGGAGCGTGTGTGGGTGGGTGGAGTGGGATGGGATGGGATGGTGTGTGAGTGTGTGTGTGGGTGGAGTCGGATGGTGTGCGTGTGTGGGTGGAGTAGAGTGGGATTGAGAACAGCACATCTCAGGCATGAGCATCACCAACAGCGAAGCTGGTGTCCTGTCAAGATGAGCTGCTTTGTCGAGATGCTATACTCGTAGGCTGTTAACAGCCCAACTCCCTAGGGGTGCTACCGTATTGTGTTGCTAGATAGGTAGCTAAATATATCGACACAACGCCGGCATGTAGAAGGTTCTGGAACGTCTCAGAAGGTTCTAGAAGGTGTGAATGCTGTGGCAGATGGACAGGGTGGCCTGGCGCATGTGCCATGTTCCCAACACTCTCGCTCTGCTGATCACACACAAATGCTCTCTCTCTCTCTCTCTCTCTCTCTCTCTCTCTCTCTCTCTCTCTCTCTCTCTCCCTCTCCCTCTCCCTCTCCCTCTCCCTCTCCCTCTGACAGGACTGGTGGCTGAGGCTGAGTCATAATAATCTATGATTGTGTATGATGGGGCCAGTGAATCACGTCGGGTGGAGGTGGTGGGGGTGGTGCATGTGGAGGAAGGAGAATGAGCTGGAGGTTGTTTTCCCACACACCAGATGGGGTCCCCAGTCCTCTCACATATGGGAACACAGAGTTCTCGCTTATCCTTCCAAGCAGAGGTGTTAAATGTAAAACTAAAACGATGGTGTACTGTAAGTAAAACACTACCACATGATAGATATTGCACAGCTGTTACACCATTTACTGTGTTGTTACTGAAAAACACTATCTAACAAGGACCCACCACAAACTTGATCCTACCAGCGCAGTCAGCTGATCATAAGACAAGTAAACAGGTCTACTGATTACTCAGATAAGTGTTGGAAGGGAACTATATTTCTTTTTTTTAACTTTTACTTTTGACACGTATGCTTCCAAGCCAGGCAAAAAGAAAACAGGAATATCGTATACTGTACATACAGGACAAGCCAAAGTGTAGCATGCCTGTTGTTTGTGTGCGTGTGTGCGTGCATGCATGCGTGCGTAAGCCAACGAGGGGACGGGCAGGTCTTTTGTCCCCGGCACAGAGTTTGGGTGCTCATTACGTTGTATGTATTGGGTGGGGTTTTCCTTTCTGATTAATTTGCGCTGGGCTCAGGCAAAGCTGTCAGCGGCTGTGTATGTGTGCTTCGGGAGGGCCTACTGAAGTTCAACTTGTAGGGCTTTCCAAAGTCCACTAGGTGGAGTAAGAGTGCAAGGTTTTCCTAAGGAGGCTGAGCGACCACAGAGCAGATCAGACAACAGTGTCTTTGAAAATACATCAGAATTATGAGTATTGTATTACTACCTGAAGGACTAATTGGTTGGATTTGTTGCTTTTCTTTCTGGTTTTGTGTTTGAAAAACTGATCAAATCTCAAGCCCATGCTATATAGCAATGGTTCCTAACCATTTTTTTTTTCTTAAAGCACCCCCCTTACCTGTGCCCAAGACAAGCTGCACACCCCACCCCAAACTTTTACATGTGTATACGCACTAAAATGATTCAAGTGATTAATTACAACGATTCTTAATTACAAAGAGACATTAATCAATCGTTAAATGGGGACCAACAGATGTTTTAATTTCGCTTTGATTTGGCACAATTATAATTTTCCTAAGCAGAATTTTGGTCACAACCTCAACACAAACAAAATTCCACGCACCCCATGGAATCTCTGGCGTACCCCTGGGGTGCCCGCATCCCAGGTTAAGAACCACTGTTTTACTGTATAGGAAGTACCACAAGGTCATTTAAAAATGTACTCAAGCAATATTTCATACCAAAGTTACTCGCCATGATGTCAATGAAGTAATATGTACTATCTGTCTTTGTGACCACTGACATAATTTTGTAGCATTACACGTTCAGGTTGTAAAACTTTAAAAATGTTGCTTAAACCTGTTACAACAAGCATTACAAATTAGCTGTTACCAATAACCAAGTTGTAGGGCATTAGTAAAGGCTATGTGTTATGTCGTAGCGTAGTCGTATGTTAGTTAACTTTTCAATGACTATTACAGTGTTCCACTGGTGGAAAGACGTGCATTATGGGACTATGGTTAACAAAAGAGATGTTTTCCCACTCTGCGCCATTTGTTTGAGCACAATAACTGTCTTACTGTTACCTTTCACCTTGTTATCCCAAACAATAAAAAAAATCCCCTTCCAAGGAAATGAAACCCGTACTGTAATTATATCATTTTTAAAAATAAACATGCATCTTTTGTCCTTGCACCATTTCTCCGACCGACCGGTTCCACCCTCTGGAAGCTCCCTCAGACGCGGGGAGATGAGGTGGGCAGGCGGGCGTTTATGATCCAATATGCCCTCCTCCTCGTGTCACAGCTGGACAGTGGTTGGGAGGTTTTGATTGCATGCAGGGCCCGATTAACGCACAGGCTAGATATGGCTGCAGCCCAGGGCCCCCCACGAGCCAGGGGCCCCATGAAAGGCCAACAGTGCAACACTGCAGAATTGTGATAAGATGCAATATTGAGAAATCCATCTGTCTTGTTGAGTACGGCTGGTAGACATGTTACCCTTACTACCTAGCTCGTAATTATGACACTCACCATTTCCCAATGTCAAGTGTTCTAGCCTTGGTAGTGCGTGAAACGCTTAGGTATTGGATACTCTTTGGTGAACTCCGAGTAGTATCCAATCACTGGGCGTTTCATGCACTACCAAGGCTAGAATACTCGACATCGGGAAATGGTATTAGTCTATGTAAACTTGATGCCATCTGGGGGGTCCCATAGCTACTGGTATCCCTTGGGGCCCCAGCCCATCTTAATCCGGCCCCGATTCCATGCCATCTATTGTCATCCATTTCCTGAGTTATGCCCCATAAAGGGCCCCCACCCCGCCTTAGCCCCAACTGATAATACCCACTGTCACATTTCAAATAAAAAGCTCTCCTATTTATATCTGCTCTCATTAACCTGCGCTGTTCTCTGGGTATAACTCACACAGCTTTTCATCAGCCACCTGCAGAGCACGCACCGCACAGGATGTCACCGGGACACTTAGCCTCCCCCGTCTGGACACACACACACACAAGCTAGCGAGCGCACACAACCACACACACACACACACACACACACACACACAAACACACACACACACACACACACACACACACAAGCAAGCGAGCGCACACAACCACACACACACACACACACACACACACACACACACACACACACACAAACACACACACACAAGCAAGCGAGCGCACACAACCACTCACATATACACACACACACACACACACACACACAAGCAAGCGAGCGCACACAACCACACACACACACACACAAGCAAGCGAGCGCACACAACCACTCACATATACACACACACCCACTCGCACACACACACACACACAAGCAAGCGAGCACACACATATACACACACACCCACTCGCGCACACACACACACACACACACACACACACACACACACAAGCAAGCGAGCGCACACAACCACTCACATATACACACACACCCACTCGCACACAAGCAAGCGAGCACACACATATACACACACACCTACTCGCACACACACACACACACACACACAAGCAAGCGAGCGCACACAACCACTCACATATACACACACACCCACTCGCACACACACACACACACAAGCAAGCGAGCACACACAACCACACACATATACACACAAGCACACACACACCTACTCGTGCACACACACACACACACAAACACACACAAGCAAGCGAGCACACACAACCACACACAGATGCGCGCACACACAGACACGCGCGCGCGCACACACACACGTGCGTACGCACACACACACAGACACGCGCGCGCGCACACACACACACACACGCAAGCGAGCACACACTATATACACACAAGCAAGCGAACACACACTATAGACACACACTTGACCACTTATCCTTGTCTGGCCCCACACACATTCTCTCTCACACACACATAAACACACACACGCGTATGCAAGCAGACATACAAGCTGCACACCCACATACAACAGGCCACTTATCCTCCCTTGTCACACACACACACAAACAAAATATATAGAGTAGAGTATAGAGTACCTTTATTAATCCCGAAGGAATACACACACACATGCACTAGCACACACACAGACGCGCACACACACACACACACACACACACACACACACACACACACACACACACACACACACACACACACACACACACACACACACACAGAGCGTCCAGACTCCCAGTACAACCGCACAAGCACAGTCATAACCCAGCCTCCCACTTCACTGTCCGGGGGAGGCAAGGGCAGAGGGTGCTGGCCACGCACACCCACGCACACACACATACACACACACACACACACACACACGCGCGCGCGCGCGCACACGTAAAGGGCACCCACATAGCCCCAATTAATAATACCCACTGTCACATTTCAAATAAAAAGCTCTCCTATTTATATCTGCTCTCATTAACCTGCGCTGTTCTCTGGGTATAACTCACACAGCTTTTCATCAGCCACCTGCAGAGCACGCACCGCACAGGATGTCACCGGGACACTTAGCCTCCCCCGTCTGGACACACACACACACAAGCAAGCGAGCGCACACAACCACACACATATACACACACACACACACACACACACACACACACACACACACACACACACACACACACACACACACACACAAGCAAGCGAGCACACACAACCACACACATATACACACACGCACACACACACACACACACACACACACACACACACACACACACACACACACACACACACACACACGGACACTTTTATTACCCTCCTCTGTCTGGCCCTACATTCATTCACACAAACTGCACACACATCCAGTACACACACACACACACACACACACACACACACACACACACACACACACACACACACACACACACACACACACACACACACACACACACACACACACACACCCACACAGTGTCAGTACTCATCCTCCCACTGCACTGTCCGGGAGAGGCAAGGGCACTGGGTTAGGGTGCTGGCTGGATCCCCACCACACACACGCTCAGGGCTCTATATTTACACCAGCCAAATGCTGGTGAAATTTCAGTTTGGCTGGTTGAAAAGACCAACTTAGCTACTTTCACCCTTTAGAAGTTTAGCTAGTTGGCGGTCATAAAAGTAAGCTGGTGCAAGGCGGTGCACAGCACCGGTAAAAGATTTTGGGCCAGTGCGGTGCACCAGTTAGGACAATCATGGGTAAGTGCATAGGGCGTCAGACTTGTAGCCCAAAGGTTGCCAGTTCGACTCCCGACCTGCCAGATTGGTGGGGGCAGTAATTAACCAGTGGTCTCCCTCATCCTCCTCCGTGACTGAGATACCCTGAGCATGGTACCGTCCCACCGCACTGCTCCCTTTCAGGAGCGATTGGGGGCTGCCCCCTTGCACGTGTGAGGCATATGGAGGCATATGGAGTTTCCCAGTTGGTCTTTCACTTTCACTTCACTTTTACTTAATACGCACACACACCACCACTAGCATCACCACAGTGCGATTAAAGAACTAGGAGGAGGACAAACAGAGAAGCAAGAGGCTTGAAGGACACACATTTGCTGTTTCATTTGCTATTTCAGGTCAAATTTTCCTAATGAGCTGCTCGGAAAAGCTGCTCGAGCATGGGGGGGCATTGGTTTTATTTGTATGCACAAAAGTCATTATTTCTTTAATGAGTTCACCAAGGTCCTTCTGCCTGACATCTGAAGTCATTGACGGTGAAACACAAAGTGTGTCCAAAGTGGCAATCCATGAAATGGATTTTTGGTGTTGGAAAACATAATTGTAATTTAATGATTATTGATATGAAATTCACGACCAAAACGATTTCCTGTCTGAAAAGATCAGTGAAATCTGTCACAGAGACTGCCGGGGTTTGGTGGTGCCTCTCGCCAGCCTTTAACATTCTCTTCATTTGCAGTTGTCCATCACCTTTACAGTATTTGCCTACAGCTTGAACACTATAGGCTGATGCTTAGACCAAAATAGCATATTGTTAAGTTGTTGGTAACACAACTTAAACACAGTGTGTCCATACCTTAAACAAAAGTTCTGCTTAACACTTTAGTAGCAATTCAGCAACACACATTTTGCTTTATTCAACACACTTGCTTATGGCACACTTTTTCCTTCATAAGACACACTCCATTAAAAAATGAACACTCATCATATCATTGGGAAAACACATCTGTTAAAAAACAAAACACACTGGATGTATGACAAGATTTAGGCACCGACAATAAAACACATGCTTTCAAAATTAACCACTATTCTGCCAGTTACAAAGTTGCATTCTTTGTATTGCATTGCACTTGTTTTATTTCGCATTTATTTGTTTTACTTTGATTGCTTCTTTGCTAAATTCAGACCTTCCTACACTCAAACAAGACAACAAATAGCACAACGGTACTTAAGAGTAAAATATGGAGTATGGCATTGACTGACTCAAGTTCTATAAAACCTAGCCTGATGCCAGGAGTAGCCTTTTGTCTTCATCATCACATGTTAGGTGAACATGATAGTTTGTAGAAATACACATAATAGTGTCATTTTCAGAACACAACCAAGCAAGCACTTGAGCAACCTGACTGAACATAATATAATTTTGATGACGTCATGTAGATGTCAGCTGCATATTGTGTCTCGTATTATATTTAGATGTTTGAAAATTTGTGAATATACCCAATACACAAACAAATGGTCCATAATCTCACCTACATACTGTTGTGTTGAGAGTGATGTAGGCCTACTGTTTATATTTTGCTTCAGTTTAATGTCCTCCTGTACTGTAAGGTGCAGTTATGTAATGTACAGTATTGAATTTTGGGGTCTTGTGAATATGTACATTCTGTGAGTCTGAATAGACTGTCACAAAAAGAAAGACCGCTGTGTTTTGTATAAAGTAGACAACTTTTTTCACATTGATCTAATTTGTTTTGTCATTTGGTGCTAATGTGTGTCTTTTGACATGAAAATGAGCTTTGACAAAAGATTGTTGAGTTTTTATGGCAATGTTAAAGTTTTGGTAGCAGAGTTTCATGCTGGCATATGTGAAGGGTTTATCTTCAAGTGTTGAGAGTAATTGGCTTGTGTTTAGAGTTTTGACTCTATGAGCGAAATTTTGCAAATTGTGTGTAAGCAGTAGGCAAAAACTGTAGTAGTATAATGTTTTGCATTTTTATTTGCTCTCAAGCTGTTTTCAGTCATGGTTGATAAAACACTGAAGGGGGTCCGCTGAGATAAGCTGCCTGTGTGTGTGTGTGCGTGTGCGTGCATGTGTGTACATGCGGAGCAGTCAGTAAGGGCAGTATGAGAAGCATTCAGTGTTGGGGTTATTTACCTTAAATATCTCACAACCAACTGAAACGAACCCTCTATTCTCCAGCTATGATCAGGGTTGCCGCTAGACATATTGGGTCCTGTGACAGAATATAGTCAGTCCCCATTTATTATAAATAATGACATTATTAATATGCTCCTCCAAGGGCAACAGTGGACCTTTACAGTAATCCTCCTTGTGCCCTAAGCTGCCCAAACTCACTCACACCCAGAGAGAGAGAGAGAGAGAGAGAGAGAGAGAGAGAGAGAGAGAGAGAGAGAGAGAGAGAGAGAGAAGGAGAGAGAGAGAGAGAAAATGAGATGAGAGAGATGAGATGAGCTTGTGTTGTATTCAAGAGCCTGTGTTGTATGTGGGCACTGAAAGCCACACTTTTTCCAGAACATCATGGAATGGTCGCACATCACCAGAAACCAACAATGACAATATGGAGTCATGAATGTTGATTATAACAAAGACGTTTTAATCCACAATATGACTGTTGTGTTGTTGGGAGTTTGCACATGGTATGGACCCCCATTCCTCTTATGAGGACATGCCATAGCAGTCCCAAGTAGCACCATATAGCATAGTCTAATAAATACGGTAACAAAGTGTCATGTAATGACACTATTACACGCTCCTCTTTCTATTTCTGTTGAGTGGGGCCGTGGTTACGTCTCAGTCTGTGCCCGAGCAACTCAAGTACGCCTCAGGTGGCCTCATTCGCACAAAAGCAGCCTTTCAAGTGTCAACACAGGCCTGATATGGAACACCCACAACAATACGCTCCACCCAACACTGACACCAAATGGCTTGGGGGAGAAAAGTGCTTACAATGCCACCTACAAGTGAGTGTAATAATGGAACTGCTTTAAGAAGCAGCGAGTCCACTTTCATGGCTTGTCATTACTGCCTCTTTGTTTTACCTCATCTACCATCAGGGTGAATAAACAAATATGTTAACCAATGTACCCATGAGGCTGTTCTCCATTATTTTGTCAATCTACACCCCGTTTTTTGATATGTATTGGCATTTCTGTTGAATCTTTTAGTTTATTTATGCATCTCATCTTAATTGCCCATTCTTGTGCTTGGTGTCCTTTGCTGCATGTTTCATTTTACCTTTGTGTTTTTATAGTTGTCCTCAAGTCATATTGTGTGTGTGCTTCATGGTGTCCTCAAGTCATTTTCTATAGGCCTACCTGTCAGCACTTTGGTCAGCTGCCTGCCGTTGTTTTTAATGTGCTTTATAAATAAACGTTGACCTGACTTGACTTGGTCTGTCAGACGACTGATATAAATAATTAGATGTCTGTCCAGCACCATAAATTATATTCATATCATACTCATGTCAAAAGGCACACTAGCCTCATTATTGACATTGCGGGTTGCAACCACAGCCACCTCTGTGGTTGGAAATATACTGTAAAGGTACAGCCTGTTATAAATTAGCTGTTATCAGAATGGCAATGACCACTGACGCCATACACTAGAGGGACATTTCTTTGAATGTTGCACGGAACATGCACTCAGAATGGCAGACAAGATTGCTCTGGAGCCTTTGCATGTGCTACACCAGGAATATGAGCTTCAGAATGCCTTGCTGCCGAAAAAATAAATATAAACACACTTTTCTCCCTCATTCTACAGCAAAAGGGGGAAAGACATTTTTTAGTAAATTAATTTTAGTAACTTCATTAGTAAATAATTGACTCTTTTAGTAGCTTCTTCTTAGTAACTTAACATAGTAACTTAATTAATAACTGGACTGTGCTGCCCTAACAGCTTATGGACCTAGATGACCAGACTCTATAGAGACCATATTGTGTTTTGTGTCTTTAATGTGCGTTTTACATGTGGATTGTGGAAAAGTGTCATGCAAGACAAATTTCTGGGCAAACAGACAATAAAGTTTATCTTATCTTAAGTCATAATGTATTACTGAAGGCCCTATGCACTGTCACAGTGGTGTAGTACTATGGTCATAGAGTTTTTAGGGCATAGGGCAGTCATAGGTAAGCGGTCGGGCAGTCATGGGTAAGCGGTTAGAGTGTCAGACTTGTAGCCCAAAGGTTGCAGGTTCAACTCCCGACCTGCCAGGTTGGTGGGGGGGAGTAATCAACCAGTGCTCTCCCCCATCCTCCTCCATGACTGAGGTACCCTGAGCATGGTACCGTCCCGCTGCACTGCTCCCTAGGGGTGCCATTGAGGATTGCCCCCTTGCACGGGTGAGGCTGGCATAAATGCAATTTTGTTGTGTGCAGTGTTAACTTGTGTGCTGTGGAGTGCTGTGTCACAATGACAATGGGAGTTGGAGTTTCCCAATGGGCTTTCACTTTCACTTTTTCAGTGACTATTACAACGTTCCAGTGGTGAAACAGCGTGTGGTAATGGACTACAGGTGCAGTGAAATATTTTCAGCAGTTTCTTTCCAGAATTCATGCTGTCCATTCACAAATGTGACCTTTCTCACAAATACTTACCAACACTTTCAAATTCTAAGTATTCATTATGACTGGGAAAATTGCGCTTTTCACACATGAAAAGGTGGATCCTCTCCAAGTACACCATTTTAATTTCTAGAAATATACATTATAGCTAATTAGGGGCCAAGCAGCGAAGCTGGCGAAGGCCCCTATAGAGTTAGTAGGTTTTCTTCATTGTTATTATTATTATTATATAGTCACCATTCTTCTCCGACTGTAAGTCTATGGCAGCCCATAGAACCGTAGGTAGGAAAATGCTGTAAATTGGCACACACATAAGGGACAGTCGCAGCATTACCCACAGCGATTTATAGGTCCCCAGTCCCAACGCTCTAGCGCCACCAGCAGGTCAAAGTTGCAGGTACATTTCTGCTTGTAACTTTTGAACCGCTTGGCCAATTTTCATAAACTTGGTATCACTGGAATCCTTGGGCCAAGACAAATCCAACGCACCCTATGACGTCATTTTCCGCCAGGATAGTTTTTCCGCCATTTTGAATTTTGTGAAATTCAATAAAAATGCTACTCCTCCCACAATTTTTGACCAATTCGCCCGAAACTTAATATATAGTATCTCTGGACTGAGCTACACATGGGGTCTCAAGGAATATTGGATATCTTTTATCGTTTAGCCGTGACAGCCAATCAAAATTGTTGTAAAAGTGGCAAAACAGGAAGTGAGGTCATATCTCCGCAACCGTTTGTCAAACTAGGCTGGGTTTTTGTACACACATAGTAGTCCATCCCAGGACCTACCACAACAAAAATCATATCCCCAGCTCAAACTCTGTAGCGCCACCAGCAGGTCAAAATTTTAGCTACATTTTTGCCTGTAGCTTTTGAACTGTACTCCCAATTTTCAAAATATTGGTACACAGGTCATCCTCACACCATGTTGCACCCAGGTATGGATTTTCGTAACGATTGAAAAAACTATCAGCTCACAGCAGCCATTCAAAATTGTGGAAAGAATGGAGGGATTTTTTCTCATCTCTCTGTCTCCTCTGCTCCCCTTGCGCACGTTCACTGACACCATTCTCGGCAGGGGGTCAAGCCCCACTGCCCCAGCCCCTGCACCCCACCCCCCACCCCCTCCTCACACACACACAGACAGACAGAGGGAGAGGGAGAGGGAGAGGGAGGGGGGAGAGGGAGAGGGAGAGGTAGAGGGAGAGGGAGAGGGACAGAGAGGGAAGAAGGGAGGGAGGGAGGGAGAGGGAGGGGGGAGAGGAAAGAATTTTGAACACCTCTTGTTGTTTGCCGGTGACAGCCAATCAAAATTGTCATAAAGGTGGCAAAACAGGAAGAGAGGTCATATCTCAGCAACCGTTAGTCAATTTCTGTTAGGATTTTTTGCACACATTCTAGTCCATCCCATGACCTCCCACAAAAAATCCAGACCCCAAGCTCTCTAGCGCCACCAACAGGTAACAGGAAGTGAGCTCATATCTCGACAGCTCTTCAACGGATTCAAACTAAACTTGGTTTACGTGATCACACTCTCGTCCAAGGAATGCACACCAACATTGGCGAGATTTGGACCAAAGGGGGCGCTGCAGTTCCTTCTGTTGCCGTGGCGGCTCTGGCAAGTTTACTGCTTGGCCCCGCATTGCTGCTTGCAGCTATATTTCTAGTGTATATTAGTTTATTATTTAGTAAATATTCATGAAAAGATTCAATTTGGCAGCATAATTGCAATGCCTACTCTGGCCGCCCCCATACACAGTGCACTGCTCATATCATGCAATACTCAAGCATTCACACAGGACAACCTCTTGTTTTAACATGCTCTTTTTTTAATTAAATAAAGATTCAAGTTTAAAAAAAGGTCCTTAAAACCTCACCATAACAATAAATTACTGTGACCTTAAAAAAATAAATTAATGTTTCTAAGAAAATGTCACACTGCCCTCACCAACGCCATTGGCAACTGTGTCAACAGTTAAAAGTGATAATTTGCCCTTGCTCAAAGAATGGAGCAGTGTGCTACTGCTGTCTGCCCAGTACAATGTAACATTCTACCATGTCTGAGACTAGAGCAATGTAACATTAGCCTGGGAATTCCCATGGTGCCTTATGTTCTCATTCCGGTCTGAAGGACAGCATGGAAACCCTTGCTGAAATCTTGGCCTGAGTTTGGGAATTTAACATCAGAACGGGGAGGGGGTGGGTAAGATGTATTATTAGACAAACAGAAGCTTGTAGTTTGTTCACAGCTCCACCATGATGACACCGGACACAAAGAAAGTGGAGAATGCGGCACACATTAGTGACACAGGTGCTGCACCAAACAAGATAAGTTCAAGGAAATAATACATGTCTGCAACACTGTTCTATGCTCCCAAATATTTAATGGCACGTGACCACGTGTGCCCTTACACCAGACACAAAAAACAGTTTTCCATCAAGCTTTAGATAGTACTTGAAAGTTTACATCTATCCCCCCTTACAAGGAAATAAAGAGATGGTTCCCAGACTATATCTCACTCCCTCGATAACCAGGCTAATGTAACACTTGCTCTGTAATTAAATTGAAAGCGCTGTTCCCTGGGCTCCCCTTAGGTTGACTCTGAGGTAAAAGTGAATGGTAGTGTAATGTCGTGTAAAATCAAAAGGACTGCACTTCACCCCTCTCTTCTCTTTTTACAACCTTTGATTGCATTTGTCCACATTGGCTCGTTTTATAACACAGAAAAAAAAACAAGAATTGCACTTTCAAGTTGTGATAATTACGGTATATTCACCACGCTCCTCTTTCTCTCACTATCCTTCAGTCTGCCTTTTTTATTGTATGTATTTTTGGGCCTTTTTGAGCCTTTATTTTTGTGATACGACAGTCGAGATGGACAGGAAGCAAGTGTGGACATAGAGAAGGGGAAGGGTCGGCAAAGGACCCGGGCCAGATTCGAACCCGGGTCGTCGCTGGAGCAGTGCAGTGCCCTACCGCTTGCCCCACCCCTCCTTCAGTCTGCCTTGAGAGGAGCCACAGGGTTGAAGAGAGGCCTCTCCCTCCTGAGCTGCAGCCTGCCGTAGGTGGCCTCGAAGTCCTTCTTGGTGCCATTCAGGGCGTCCAGGCTGCCAGTCCTCACGTCATACCCGTACGCCCTCAGCCTCTGTATGCGGTAGGTCACGATCTGCGTGGTGAGCTCCAGCACCGTGGGCGTCTCCACGATCTGCTCCAGGCTGATGCCCACCGTCAGCAGGCCCCTCAGCCGGTCGCTCAGCACGGGCACGGGGTAGTAGAGCAGCGCCTGGCACTTGAGCACGATCTCCAGCAGCTCCTCCTGGCTGCAGCCCAGCGCCTCGCGCGAGAAGCCCAGCGTGCGCTGCATGCCCTCTGGGCTGAGCTCGCTCACAAAGCCCCTGAGCTTGGCCAAGAGCCGGAGGAGCTGGGCGCTGCTGAAGCCCTGGTCGCGCAAGAAGTCCAGGTTTTCGCGCAGGGCCTCCGGGGGCTTGAGCAGCACGTACGGGTTCTGGCTGAGCAGCTTCTGCAGCCAGATCTTCATGTTGTCCTCCTGGCCGCCCAGGTCGAGGTAGGCCTCCTGCAGCGTGCGCACCATGTGCCGGTTATGCTCCACGGGCTGGCTGAAGCTCTGGGGCGCGCTGGCCATCAGCTTGCTGATGATGCGCTTGTTGAGGCGCAGGCTCTGGAAGTAGAGGATGTTGTCGCGCTGGTTGCCGTGGCTGCAGGCCGAGGTGAAGAAGGAGGCGGGGAACTTCTCGATGATGGCCACCAGGTCGCGGTTGTTGGGGCACACCGAGCCCCACAGCTCCCGCTGGGCGCTCATCTGCTCGGGGCTGCACAGCACGGCCTCGGGGTGCTCCTCCAGGATACGGGCAATGACGGGCCCGTCCGCACCCAGGCCGCGCAGCAGGCTCTCGGCCTCGCTCACGTACGCCGGGCTCTGGTGGAGCACCCAGCCCTTCAGCTTGCGCACCTTCACGGCAAGTCAAGACAAGTCAAGTCAAGTCAGCTTTTATTGACAGTTTCTTCATATGAACAGGTCATAAAAGGAAATTGAAATTACATTTCTTTCCCTTGCCATGCCAGGACATAGACTGACATTTACAGACTGACATTAAAGTGCAAGACAGGACAAGTAACAGTGAATAACAGTTAAGTGATTAAGTAATAAATAACAACTGGACATTTAACATTGAACACATACAGGGGAAAATAGAATAGATAGACATAATAATAATAATACGTAGTAATACCTTGCGGATGTCCACTGAGAGGTTATACAGGGCATCCACAGTCTGCTGGTTCTCCTTCTGCGTGAGGCTGGAGCAGGGCCTGGCGGCCACCATCAAAACTGAAGGAGGAGGAGGAGGAGGTGGGAGGCTGAAGTGAGGAGGAGGTGCAGGAGGAGGAAGTAGGCCAATGTGACCCCGCTGGCAGTGGAAGCACAGGGATCTTGTGATAAGCCTCAACATGGTATCCCACTTACTCAATGCCTGAGAGAAAAGAGAGCATTAATACATATATAATAACATCTTGTGCAATGATGCTTCACTTACAGTGTGATTTTTGTTGCTTCATTTGCGTTATCCTTTTTTATTCTACAAATGTAATGATGTGGGATTCCACATGCACATGCAACTCGCTTATAATAATACATCCAGCAAGTTGTACAGTAGTAGTTGTGGCCAACGAGGCAATGTCATTCCATGGATTCAACATTTGCTTGGATGCAGAAGGGAAACTAAAGGGAGTGGATAATCAACATTGACAGTGAGCACAATATAAACCTTCGATAAAAATGTTTCACAGCTGTAAAAAGATAAACGCTTATGGTTTTACACACCGTGTTTTGTGACTATGAGTGCAATATCCACGTCCACTCCAAGGTGCGATACAGTGTAACATTACAAAACAGCCATATAGGCTAGTGCACCGATTGGCTTCTATTAACTGTACCAACAAAGTGCCCAAGGCCATTTACTTATGATGACGAATGCGATGTGCACATCCTAAAACACAATTCCATTACCCCTGTTTATGATGAATTACTACCTCCAAAGAGCAGCGGTCAAAAACTCGTGTGAAAAATCATGAGAGCATCCCAATATGTGACCTTGCCTCCTCCACTTGCGCTTGTCTCCTCGCCCCGCCTCCTGGCCCCTCCTCCGTGGAGAAAACGATAAAGTTTCCCAGCTGTCAGCCTAGCCACAACAACTTTTGAGGGACTGTTTTTCATTCACCATAACAATTGCAAACGAGAAAAAGACTCTACAATTGAGCTTTTGCAAGATATTGAAATATAATGCTGTTGTCAGTGATGTCATCATGACGAGAAGCGAGTGGAGGAGGCAAGTGGAGGAGGCAAGGTCACATATTGGGATGCACCCCATGTTATGAAATGAGTGTCGGAAGCAAGCCTTTCTCGAACACTGTTGTCTAAGGGCGATACTCTCTATTGCCCTCGTGAGTATAGGAGTGCAAGTGTATGTTTTGTTTGTGTGTGTGTGTGTGTGTGTGTGTGTGTGTGTGTGTGTGTGTGTGTGTGTGTGTGTGTGTGTGTGTGTGTGTGTGTGTGTGTGTGTGTGTGGAGGAGCTATGGGGGGCATGACAAAAGAAAACCATCTGACAGTTCTTTTTCTTTTCCTTTTTGAGGTGAAGACGTGCAGCATTCGAGGGATTTTGAAAACCACCCCCTGCATGTTGGACAACAGCAACCGTATCACGCGCCAGTCGTAAAGTCTTCACGTAAAAAATGTGGGAAATTCTGGGGGAAATTCTGGGGGAAATTCTAGGCAGAATGTACAAGGACGTGGTGAATTCACGATATTGCCCGTGTTTCGTGGTTGATTTACGGTTTCAGTCTCGTGGTTGATTTACGATATGCATTGAAAACTACGTGGTTGATTTACGATATGCATGCGTTGGCATTTGCGTTGGCATTTTTGCGGCCGCGACAGAACCAGTACAGTGGGGTAAATCAAATATAGCCTACCTGTGTAACAATTCGGTTCCTGCCGTACAGTGGGGTAAATCAAATATGGCCTACCTGTGTAACAATTTTGTGATATGCACCGTAATTCTCATCCGCCTTGTACAAAGTGTTATTATTTTCCAGGGAAACGTTTCACTAAACATTCCAATGATATACTGTCAACATATTATGTGAGAAAGAGAGATAAAGAACACGTTTTTATCACAATATGTCTTTTAATTTTTCTTCCCGCACCTCGCACATTGTACTGTTACGACTCCTGTTGCTATAAACAAATTTCGCATAGCAACGAATCACGTCGTCAAAACGCTTTTCAACATCACGTTGACATTGATTAAACATCGGGCTTCTTTCCAGGACACCCGGACAAATAGTAATAATAATAATAATAATAAACCTTATGGCACCGTTGTTCACTTGGTAAGACATGATATAGTTAGAAATGTCTTAAACAAACCGCAGCATCATAGGCCTATTCCCGACTTTTAAAAGTGTCAACCACGGGCTATAGCCTATGCAGGATTTTTTTTGCAAGGAGATCAGCTTAGAAATAGCTATTGATAAGAAATGTGTGAAATACTTTTGAATAGCAAAAGCTGTTTGTTTATTGGAGAGAAAAAAACGAATCATTGTTCATTACATTAGGCTACTCCCATGTCCAAGGTTTAGGAGTGACCACACTATTTATTTACCAAATACCTGCCTGCCTGCCTGCGCCCAGCTTGCAAAAAAATAATTCAAAGGCCATGAGAAAACATGGATTTATTTAGCAGCAAGGTGGTCAGCTTAGATATAGCTGATATTGATGAGAAATGTTTGAGATACTTTTGAATAGCAGTAGGCTAGGCTGTTTACTGGAGAGAGAAAAAGATTTCTTGTTCAAATACTCCCATGTCTGTCTAGTTTCGAAGTGGCCACACTATTTACTTACCTTTACCTGGCCTTTTAAGATGCTCAGCTTCCAACAATTAATTCAAAGGCCATCAGACAACTTGGAAAAGTAAGCCTACTATTCATAACCAGTGTTTCTTTGTACAAGTAGACTATATATTGTTGAAAGAATTGAATCAGACAGGAATGAAATGTAACAATTTATTTTTAAGCTTGCATTCAAAACAGTCACCTCACCCTCTCCTCACATTCATAGTGGAATAGCAGTAGAACAGCACTCAACTACCACAGTTAGAGCAGCACTCATTTGTCTGATGTGTTGATAGCTGTGGAATTAAAGTTTCTACCAATCTACAACATAACAGACATTGCAATGCATTACACACACTATCAAATGCACACCCACAAAACTGTACACAGGCAGATGGAATACATGATATACATGCAACATATCCGTAAAGAGATGCAGATTATTGCCTACAGCTGAATGCATAAAGACACTAAAAGGACAAAAAACAGTCAAGTGTACTTGGTCAAAAACTTATGGAACAGGGTTAGCATAAAAGTTTGAAATGTGTTTGAACAATGTCTCCAATTTGCAGTTAAACTAAACATAAAAATAAGACACTGACAAAAATCTCTCACAGACACACAAAGCGGAGTAAACTAATTCTTTCTCTGCCACATTCACTCACACAAGCAGTGAAAAATACAGACTGATTCATACAATAAATAGATTAACAGACACACACACACACACGCAGACACACACACACACTGTGCAATAAGAAGATTAACATACTAATTGACAAAAAATGCACAAACGCACACATGAGCGCAGCGCGCTTGCACACAAACACAGCAGCAGGAGTACAATCAGTGGTTATGCAGGTGATGTGAAGCAGCGCAGATGACGTATACAAGGTGCAATGACTAAAATCTAAGTGGCATGGTGAAAGAAGAGTTGGGATGGTGTCCTTGAATTATTAATGTGGTTTTCTTCAGTGCGTTGAAAAATCTGATGGCTTGTGGAAAGAAGCTGTTTCCCTGTGTGCTTGTGCGTCACCGCATGCTGTGGTAGCGCTTCCCTGATGGTAGAAGGGAGAACAGTCAGTGTGGTGGGTGAGGTGTGTCTTTGATGATGTTCATTGCCCTCTTGGAACAATGTGACGTGTACAGGTCCTGAATGGCTGGTAGGGGTGATCTTATGATCTTTTCTGCCGTCCTCAACACCCTCTGTAGCGCCTTGTAGTCTTCAGCTAGATGGCTGCTGGCTGCTGATGAGGATGCTCTCAAAGGCACCCCTGTAGAAAGTGGCGAGTGCAGATGTGGGGAGGTCGGCTCTTCTCATCCTTCGCAGGAAGTGGAGTAGTGTCTGCACCTTTTGGATATGGTGGAGTCACGTTGTGCAGTTGGCTGAGGAGGAGAGGCACAGTGGTTGGTGCTGGGTTGATCAGGTTCAGATCCAAAGTTGCTGGTGTCGTCAGCGCTCCCTCTGAAAACTGTCTCTGTGTCTGTAAAAAAAGAGGCATGTTAATGCTGGGAATGAGACAAAAACAACAACCCCTTATCTCCCTAGAGAAAAACATGAGCATGTAGGCCTATATATGCTTGTGCAAAAGCCCACACACACAGCTACTGTCTTACAGCACACACACAGACAGACAGTTTGGCGTGCGCACACACAGATTGACAGTTTGGCGCGCGCGCACACACAAACACACACACACACACACACACACACACACACACACACAGAGAATATGGTATGGCGCGCGCGCGCACACACACACACACACACCCCTTTGCCTGGGGTCAAGTGTGTCTTTTAGAGGTTGGCCTTACCTGCACATGTGTGAAGAGCAGGAAGATGCGAGGTTGAGGATGGACAGGCAGGACACAAGGTTGTCCTCGTGAGGCATGGAGCCGCCCTGGTCCTGATGCTGGTTGTCCATCACCATCATCATGTGGCTCATCAGACCCATTATGGGCACATCAATGCTGAACAGAAACGACTGCTTTCATCTGCACGCATGCATTCAGACACACACACAAAAGAGAGATACATAGAATATACCAAATCAAAATCACATCCATCATGACCTGGTGCTCTCGTTCTCTCTCGTTCTCTCTCTCTCTCTCATTCTCATTCTCGTTCTCATTCTCCCTCTTCCTCTTCCTCTTCCTCTTCCTCTCCCTCTCTCTCTCTCTCTCACACACACTCCTCTTCCCCAACCTTTGCCTTAAAAGAATGGATTTTTTTTTAAGTGCCTTACCTGCACATGTGTGAAGGGCAAGAAGGCAGGTTGAGGATGGAGCTGCCAGCCAGGGGGTCCGGAGCTGTCCTGGTCCATCACCATCATGTAGATCATCAACCCAATTACGACTCTGAGAAGGAAGAATCTCTTACACCTGTGTGCACACATTCGCGCGCATACATGCACACACACACACACACACAACAGGAAAGATTAGGTTATATGGCACATTCAAAATCAGCCCCATCACTTTAATGACAAACACAAGACACGTCTGTCCTGTACTGGGGTCACCACTGTGCACCTGTGGCCTACTGTACATCCTGTCTGTCTGTGTGCACCCCTAACTAAAGACAGACACACACTACCACTCTCTTGGCTGTATGACAGACACACACACGCACATGCCTTTCCATCTTTTGCCTTAAGTCAATGGTGTGCTTTTTTTGCAAGATATGCAAAACACAGCAGCACAGGAAGAAATGACTGTATGAAATATGTGTTGGTCCAGTGTAGGACAAAGCACCCAGTTTTAGGTTCAGTGATTTACTTACCACTGTGTGCAAAATGTTAGTGGTGACATCAACCCTCCTTCTGAAAACTGCCTCTGTATCTGTCAGAAAAAAAGAATAATGTTAAATGACACCATAGGATACCCTTAACCAAAGGCAGACAGACATACACTGCCACTGTCTTGGTTCTATGACACACACACACACAGAATTCCATCTTTTGCCTTGAGTCAATTTTTTTTTTTTTTTTGCAATTGGCCTTACCTTCTGCTCGAGAGGCATGGTGCTGTCTTGGTCCTGATGCTGATTGGTCTTCACCATAGAAAATAGAAAAGATCAAAAAGGTGTGACTTGACAGATTCCACACACACACACACACACAAACACACACACACACACACACAAGCGCGCACACTCACACACACACACACACACACACGCGAGAGATACAGGGTTTATGATACATAAAAAGCCCACCTACATACTGAACATAGTTGTCTGCAATTTCCATGTCTACCTCCATCACTCTGGCCACCATATTCCCAAGCCTGTTAAGATATTTGTGTGTGTTGGGGCCACCACTGTGCAAATGTGGCCTACTGTACACCCTCTGTTTGTTTTTGTGTGCACTATTGAAGCTTTGAATATCATTGCATCTGTATGATGATTACACAGGCTGCTATTCTATTCACCTTGTCATGGAGAAACACTAATGACAGTTCAGTTCACACAGACATGCACAACACACCACAGGAAGAAATCGTTGTTTACAACATACGTATTGGCCCAGTGTGTAACTTGTATGGGGTAAATACAACATATTTCATGATCGTATCGTGGTAAAACAAGCAATCAAACCTCCGACTGTCAAACGAGTAGCAAACCTAGCTAGCCCCTCGTAGTGATTAATAAGAGGTATTTGCTTAATGGCTTCGTGACGAACATCATCAATAATGTAAAGCAAGCAATCACAACATCTGCGTATCGTTGCAAAGACTTGTCAACACGTTTAGCTTTACAAAGATTTGTTAAAACGAGTGGAAGCAAGCCCTTAGTGTAATTGCTATTGCCATTGCCTTCGTGTAGCTTTCAAAAGAAGAAATGTTCAACACCCTTGTCATGTTAACATCTTACCTACACGTTGTCTGCCCATAACTTAGTACTGTACAGTGTGACAAATAAACACAACGTCTGAAATAAACAGAAAATTACGAAGTGAGTTCCGTTAGCTTGAAGCTAAAATATTAGCCAGATGAGCTAGTTGGTTGTCCCGAGGTGGTTAAATGTTTGCTCTCCGACTGAAAGTCAAGTTGTAAAGCAAACGGGATGTATATTTAAGCATTTACATCGAAAGCTTACCGTCAATTGAGTGATAGCTGCAGTAAAATCCATCCAGTACTTTTGAAAAGTCCCGCTTGTGTTGTCGTTTCGTCGGCCCGTAACTGACGCGGAGTGCCACTGAAATCTCTGTCGCAACTCGAAACGCGATTGGTCAAATCTCTGTAGCTGCCTGGCAAATCTCTGTCGCAAAACGAACAGTGATTGGTCAATTCTCTGTAGCTCAAACTCGACTGACAGGCTGCAGGCCCCACTGAAGCTGCCGTTCCCTGGTTCTGGTTCTGTCGCGGCCGTCCCCGCCCCTGTGCAAAAATGCCAACGCAAATGCCAACGCATGCATATCGTAAATCAACCACGTAGTTTTCAATGCATATCGTAAATCAACCACGAGACTGAAACCGTAAATCAACCACGAAACACGGGCAATATCGTGAATTCACCACGTCCTTGTACATTCTGCCTAGAATTTCCCCCAGAATTTCCCACATTTTTTTCGTGAACACTTTACGACTGGCGCGAGATAGGGCTCACAACAGACAGTCTCAAGGGCTCCACTAAAAAGACTTCACAGACTTCATGTCTCAGAGTAAGCCGTAAACTGGGTTGATGCTTTTCACACACACTCATTCAAACAAGGCTCCTCCTGTGTCTTCTCATATGACATGGAGGGAACACACTATCCTCATATCTGCTTTTTCATAATTAGGCCTACTCAGGCTTGATTGTTGTTTCACTATAATATAACCTTGATAGCTAACTTGATAGGTGGCCATACCAGATGTACAGGTACTTTCCACTCCCCCCCTCCCCCCCCCCTCTCTCTCTCACTCTCTCGGCTGTGTTTGTGCGTGTTTTGAATGTGTGTTACAGCCATTTTACATTGCAAATATTTAATATTATTGTGTAAAATGGGCGTGCCTTGCCAAATGTGCGCGCGTGTGTGTGCGTGTGTGTGCGTGTGTGTGTGTGTGCGCGCGTGTATGTGTATGTGTGCGTGTGTGCGTGTTTGCGTGTGTGTGTGCGTGTGTGCGCGTGTGTGCGTGTGTGTGCGTGTGTGTGTGCGCGCGTGTATGTGTATGTGTGCGTGTGTGCGTGTTTGCGTGTGCGGGTGTGTTCAGTAAAACGAAACTATGTAGGGGCCTGATGGCGTGAGGCCTTGTGAGCCGAGCTATCATTGCGGTATAGAATAAGCTGAATGTGGGCTGCAAAAAATAGGGCATGGTGGGGGGGCGCTGGGTCATTTCCTGCCTACCCCAACTCTATACGAAAAACCACCTGCCTCTTACCACTCAGCCAGTGTGGTGTTTATATGAGTCACCAGTTTAGCTTACAATGCAAAGCCCTTACAACGCACCACAGTAGGCCTATAGAAATATGGTTTGGGCATATGACTATGATATGAAAATAATTAAAAATTGAAAAGTAAATCAATGTAAAAATTTACATTATTTTATTTGTATACACTCTACCAAAGGTGTCAAAAGTGAAAGTAAATCTAAACAAAAAGACACAGTGTGCTAGTGTTGTACTTAAACTACATTTACTTACTTATAACACTTCTGCAGTCTGTGGGTTTGGGCTATTTTAACCCATTTTAGCCTAGGCCACTTATTGCAAGCTAAATGGCTAAGCCCTTTTTAGGAAAAGGTACTCTCAGTCTCCGAAACATGAAACATGAAATGATTTGCCTTTAAAAGCTAAGACCCTCCTCTTGCAATAGAATGTGTTCGTTCAGCTCTAACATAATAACAACTCTCAAATCTCATGAGCCTGAATTCTGTGTCTATGTCGCTCCAGTTACCTAGGCCAGTGGTTCTTAACCTGGGGTGCGGGCACCCCCTGGGGGTGCGCCAGAGATTTCAGGGGGTGCACCGAATTTTGTTTGTGTTGAGGTTGTGACGAAAATTCTGCAAGCAAACATTATAATCAGGCCCTCAAGCAAAGTAATTAATCACTTAAATCATGTTTAGTGGGTATTGAAGTATTGGTTGGGGGTGCGCAGCTTGTCTTGAGCGCAGGTAAGGGGGTGCTTCAAGAAAAAAAGGTTAAGAACCACTGAACTAGATTAATGCAGCGTATACGCAGCATCCCAGCATCAATGGGTTAAAATCTGGGTTCGGGTGGGGTTTGTGTCGAACCCGAGGTCATGTCCTGATTTTCCCCCAGTCTCTCTCATACTCATTTCTATTTCACTGTCTAAATAAAATGTTAACAGTCTATTGGTAACTCATCTCGACAAACAGCACATCTTGACAGAACACCACCCACCCACTCGTCCGTCTTTGCCGCTAACCAAGAGTACGTTAATGATCCATTTTGACAATGGAAATGATCTCCCACTCTTCATGCTGACAACCACCAACCTATCCCAAGAGCGAACGAAGCAGCATCTTGACAGAAAATGACCTCGCACCCATTCTGTCTGGGCTGCGAGCCAACAACCCCATCCCAAGAGTACAGCCATGGCCCCTGGCTTGACCTCCGAATCCCACTGGCTACTTCACCACACTGCCATTTCGATTTGGTTTTGGTGCTCCAAATACTAAGCCACTGACATATTGAACACACTCCAGCGCTCTCAGTGCTGCATTGTCTCATGGACAGACTGTCCTCTGTGTGACACTTAATGCTGTTTACGTTGAATTTCTACAGTCAAACTATGTGTACGTACAGTACAATGACTATTTTGTGTGGGTGGAATGATGGGGGTGGCCGTTCCACGCAGAGTTAGACCTGGCTGTGAGAATGTTGCCTCGTTTGGTTATTATGGTGAATTACGACTGTTTAAGCCATTTGTTTGCTTGCCCCTGCTCAATAAATGATTGTCCAAATTGGGTCTTTAAAAAATTGGGGGTCTGAAAATGATTTACTATGTTCTTTAGGGATGGAGATTGTGTGGGGAAATATTTCAAGTTTCCAACGACTGTGAGGGCCAGAGACAGCTGTGAGTGTAGCTTGACCACAGGATGCTTGATCCCCCTCACTTAAAGAATGGACTTGACGATAATCAACACAGTTATACGATGGCTGCGAGGGTGGAATATATTTCTCTGCAAGCATATGGATTCATGGGCCACGTTTCACACAGTGAAGTTGAACCGAATCCAACAGTGATTGGCAATCGTTCAACAAAAATTCAGATGGAGAAAATGATACAACGCAACACAAGAAATGCTCTGGTCCAAGCGAAACATGGTCATAATGCTAGAAGCTGTGTATTTCACTCCAGGGTGCGTGCTGTTTCGAAATGCAAGGTCAAGCAGACAGGGGTGTCAAGCAATCAAAAGAAAGCATTTTTCAAAACATATTTTACTCGTGATGCTCTTTTGAGGCTGTGGGAATAGGAAAGTATTGGGCAGGGTTGGGAATATAAAGTATTTTGAGTTCACTTGTTCTGGTTCCCCCAGGGATTGCTGCACATGTGCTGGCAAAAGGTTGCCTCTGAGTCTGTCTTCAAAAACAGCTTGCTGAAGTCCGCCTTGAGGAAGGAGGAAACAAATGGAAGATCATTACATTACATTACATTACATTACAATTTGCAGACGCTTTCATACAAAGCGACTTACAATCGAGAACATAACCGTAGCATCCCAGGTGAAAAACCCATATACTTAAAGTGTACTTTTTTTGACCGTACTCAGTACAAAGTGTACTATTTTCGGCGATTTAAAGTGCGCTTCATTGCACTATTAGTGCGCTGAAGCACTACTAAAGCAGTACTTCAGCACACTTGCAGCACACTGAGGATGCTAAATTGGCACCGCTTTTGGACAACTTTAAGTGCACTACAAGCATACTTTTGAAAGTATGCTCCAAACACGCTTTTCATGCATTCGTATGGCATTAAGAGTGTGCTTGAGTACACTTCTATAACATTTTATTGTTACTAGAAGTTCAATAAAAGTATATTAACTTCATGCTTCTTTGGACTACATTGGAACATTTTAAGTCTGTAAAAAGTATATCACATTAAGTATTGTAAATATATAACAGGTATGCTTGAAGTATATTTACAGTACACTCCCAAGTACATGAAATAATATAAATGTAATACTACAATCCATGCTGGTTCTCAGAGCTTGTACATTACACACAGCCACATGTCACAGTATGCATGCCTAGTATGACTGACATTGACAATCATTGTTATTGAGATTTCAGATGCACATTTCACTTTATTTCAATCCTGTTCCACCTCCCTGTATTTGTTCACTTGAAGTGATTACTAATGATGACTCTTTTCAAGTATTCTTTGATTGAACAACTAGTTCCAACTTACCTCCCACCATGATATCATGGGAAGTGTGAGCCTATATATACCAGAACATATACGTGACCATCATAATGACGGTGAGAACATGGTCATTTTTTGTGTACCACTTTAAAATTTTAAAACTCCTACAATAAACACAGAATATAACAATGAGTAATATTTTCATACAAACCAAAAATATTCCTTCAGGATAAATGGCTTTCTGTTTGAGAAATTTAGCTCCAAGAAGTGCATTGCATGATGGGACATGTATGATGGTGCATCATGGGTAAATGCACTTTGTGTAAGCACACTTTGAAGATATTTGGGTGAAGTACAATCATGGTGCACTTAGAAAAAGTGTACTTGCAATATGTTAAAGCGATTTACTTTAAAGCGCACTATAGAAAATCACACTTCAAAGACATTTGGGTGAAGTGTAATCATATTGCACTTTAAAAAAGTACAATTGCAATATGTTATTAAAAAATACACTTTTAGTAAGTTCACTATTAGAACACTATTAGTATATTCCTCTAAATACACTTTAGCCAAACATCTTCGAAGTGCACTTGAAGTATGGTTCGCTAAGTGTACTTTCTTTGAGAGCAACTTAAATACATCTAATTTTAAGTACACTTTAAATAAGCATATTGTAAACATACTTTTTCTTAGCAAAAAAAGCACGAGTGCACTTTTAACATGCTAAGTACACTTCAGTCATGCTTTTATTGTACTAAATTGAACCACTTTTTCACCTGGGATAACATAACATAGATAACATGTGAAACACACACAGTCTGCCCTGTGCAGGGTCAGCTAATGCATCTTGGGACAGTAGTAAATTATTTACCACCGCAATGACAACACGCTTATCAGAAAACATGTTTTTTTTATGCCACCACTTCCTGGTACCTTTGGCCTGTGGATTCTCCCCCTACGCTCTCAAGTTGCACTGCCACTACAGCAAATCTCACGTCTCACTTCACCGCGGAATGGATCCCGACTAGTTTAACCATTACCCAGTGAATAGTGAACTGAAAGTATGCAGCTCTGACGTTGGAACAACATACATTGGATTTTTCAGAGCTGTGGTCAGAGGTCTTCCAAACACAAGGGAACAGGGAAATTACATTTTTATCACGCAGTGAAAAACTTCCCCATGCCTCTCGTGTCACGAGTGTCTTAGTGTCATGCTCTGTGGAAATATGATGTGTGAGACGCGCACCGTGACAAAGCCCACTGACTTCCGAACGTGACAGTATTGAGACCTACAGTTTCATAGGGACTGTAATACAAAGGGCTGTTCTAGGCCAAGGAGTAGTTACAACACTGATACTTCACTTCAGTGGTGCACAATGAGAAAGCTTGTAGCCATGTGATGGTGCACTTTCAAAACACACACACACACACACACACACACACACACACACACACACACACACACACACACACACACACACACACACACACACACACACACACACACAGGCATACATTCTGAGCTACTCACAGACACATTCACACACACGCTCATTCTATTACAAGAACGCACGCGCACTGTCTGTCTCTCTGTCTCTTTCTCTCTCTCACTCTCTCTCTCTTTCTCTCTGACTCTCTCTCTCTGGCTCTCTCTCTCTCTCTTGCCCCCCTCTCTTACACACACACACACACACACACACACACACACACACACACACACACACACACACACACACACACACACACACACACACACACACACACACACACACTAGTTACGCCAGCTATGTTGGCAAGGAAACTAGTCAAACCACGCATTTTCACAGCAAAGTCACATGCATATCATGACTGGGACTTTCTGTATTTGTTTGTATTTTCCCAGAGATATCAACTCCTTCCTCCGCAGAAAAAAAAACCCAAAAACAAAACACACATCGATGTAATGCATGTAAGGATTTTCCTTGCTTGGGAAGAATATTTTTATCTGCTCTGAGGCACAGGAAGAGAAGAGAAGAGAAGAAAAGAAAAGAAAAGAAGAGAAGAGAAGAGAAGAGAAGAGAAGAGAAGAGAAGAGAAGAGAAGAAGTGGGAGAGAAGGTACAAGTGAAAGTGCACAGGAGTGTAAGAGAGGGGGGCGGGCCCGGGAGTGCCGTCCCATCTAGAAACAGGTTCCTGTCAGACCGCACGGCACACAGCACAGCACAGCACAGCAGTGTGAGCAAGCACACACACTCACCACTCACTCTCGCTCTCTATACACCCGCTCACATACACACAGGGAAGCAGCATGCACTAACGCCTTCAGGAGAGCTCCTGCTCCAGCTCACCCCGGAAAATGGATAAACTCAGGGACTTTGGACTTGTGCTGGTTCTGCTGCTGGGCTCATCTCACTGCTCGGAGGACCTGGAGCCGGTTCTGAAGGCGGTGGGTGACTCCATAGAGATGGGCTTCTGCTTCGGAGTGGACTATATCGTGGGCTACAAGCTGACGAGCACGGGCCAGCAGCAACTGGTGGGCAACTCTTCCAGCGACTCCCCCACCACCGCGCTGGGCGGACGCGTGAGAGTCACCAGTCACATCGCTTCTCTGCTGGGCTTGGAGATAAGAAACCTGACGGCGGCCGACTCGGGAGTGTACTTGAGGCAGTGCTGGCGGGACAACCAGATTATCAACGAACTCAAGCACTACCTGTACGTGTGCGGGGAGGAGGCAGCCGCGCAGGATATCAGCATCTCGCCAGACGGAGGGGCGAAGTTTAACTGCGAAACGCCCAGAACCGGAATGCCTGGCACCAGCATACGGTGGTACCGCGAGGTCTACCCGAAATACAAGACAACGCTATTCCTGGACACGCAGCTGTCGCTGAAACCCATCCAGCCAGAGCTGCAAGGGGAGATCGAGGTGGGTGCCGGGGCGGCGAGCCTGCGCATCCCTGCCTCCATCATGAAGGAGAGCCGCAACTTCCACTGCCTGGTTCTGCAGGAGGACCAGTGCCTGGCTTTCCAGAACATTGAGCTTCCCGAGAGCGAGGAGCCAGACGTCAAGACCGTCTTCCGCTCGCTGGGCGATAGTGTGCGGCTGCGCTGCCCTTCCAAGCACCCCAAGGGGAAGAAATACTGGGAGACGCCGTTCGGGAGGGTGGACACCAACACCCCGGCGCCTGCCGCGGACAAGAACCACCTCAGCGCCCAGGATGGTGAAGAGGGGTATGTGCTGGACGTGGCGCGTCTCACCGAAAACCACACTGGGGATTACAAATGCTTTGCGCCTCTGCTGACGGCAGACTACGCCGTGACCATTTGCCCGAAACACGAGTCTGTGGCAGAGGAGTACGAGGTGGGAGGGCAAGTGGAGATGCTCTGCATGCTGCCACAGGACGGGAGTTTCAGCGTCCAGTGGTATCGAGAGGATGGCCCAAACGATGAGATGCTACTGGCGGACTCCGGAGATCCATCCATAGAGCTCCCCAACGATCTGGACGACAGGGTCGAATTCTCCGACACCAAGTCCACGTTCACCATCAGCCGGCTGACGCCTAAAGACGGCAGGAAATACTGGTGCGTGGTTCTGGAGGAGGTCGAGTTCACGGACGAGGACTATGCCGACGGTGGTGGTGGAGGTGGTGGAGCTGGCATAGAAGGGGAGGGCGTGGAAGAGGAGGTTGACTTGGATTACAATGGCGACCCTGCGGGTGACAATGGCGGTGACGACTTTGAGGGCGGGTGGGACGAGGAGGACACGTGCCTGTCCAGGCGAGAAATCTGGCTGCGGCCCAAAGGACGGGGAGAGCCTGAGCCTGGGCCTGAGGAGAAAGACCCCGGGCAGGACACTCGGACCCCAGTCGATCCTACCGAGGCCCCTGGGGATACCGAGGCCGCCACCAACCCAGCTGTGTTCGGCATAGCAGGTGGGGTCATTGGACTGGTTGTACTGGGGGCTGTCATCGCCATAGTGTTTAAAATGCGTGCAAAGAAAAATGCGGCCGGCAAAGCACCAGTGAAATATGACGGCGAAGCGGCCGGACTTGCACCAGAGAAGAACAAACCCTGAACCCAAAGACATGTCGTTTTCTTCTTTTTTTCTTCCTTAACCACTGATTGCACTTGCTGGGGCGGGAATGTCCTCAGCCCAGTAAACCTTTGACTGTTTACTTGATGACAAAAGTCCAAAACAGGATGGCCTGCATATCTTTCTATATTGCCGACGAAGCGATCAACTGCAAACATTTGTCTGGCTGACTAACAACAATGTTTGCTGGAATGTTGAAGGAAAGAATGATGGCCGACCGGACTGAGTGTTTGGTACGCACTGTAACTCTTGACAGGACTCCCAAAGGGGTGATATGATGACAATGTTGTGCGAAATGTAAAACTAA